>NC_090765.1:11040888-11110888 GCF_036898095.1 Palaemon carinicauda | reverse complement strand
TATATATGTATATATATATATATATATATATATATATATATATATATGCATACATACATACGTGCATATACACTTAGCCAGACACGTTGTCCTTTATTATATATAGGACAGGTTGACAAGTTAGGAATAAACACTTAAATTTACTTGATTGATTTTTTCCTAACGCCACAAAATCAAATGATGGTAGTAGAGAGATGACTAGATTGTTCGAATCTTTGTATTCTTGTACAAGACACATTCTCTCACAAGCAATTAGACAAACAAACAAATAGTTATAATGGTACATAATCAGTTTTGGCAGCTTATAATTATATGCCCTGACAACAGAGGGGGCCACAGGTCAAATTGGCTTCAGCTGTCCTGGGGGCATATTGGTCTTCGTGGTCACAGGTCATCATTGGGTTTACCCATGCTATTCTTTAAAGTTTGATGGTTTATCTCTTCTTCACGAGTCATCCGGTATTTTCACCAGTATCTTTAAAACCTGAAATTTTGTATTCACTTATTGTTTCTGTTTTTTGCCAATGGAATATATATATATATATATATATATATATATATATATATATATATATATATATATATATATATATATATATATATATATGTATATATATATATATAT
Source organism: Palaemon carinicauda (assembly GCF_036898095.1). Taxonomy (NCBI): domain Eukaryota; kingdom Metazoa; phylum Arthropoda; class Malacostraca; order Decapoda; family Palaemonidae; genus Palaemon; species Palaemon carinicauda. The sequence goes on along the minus strand of NC_090765.1, from coordinate 11,110,263 downwards.
ATATATATATATATATATAGATATATATATATATGTACATATATATATATATATATATGTACATATATATACAGTATATAAATATATATATATATATATATATATATATATATATATATATATATATATATATATATATATAAATATGTGTGTGTGTGTGTGCGTGCTTGTACTTCCAAAACTTTGCAGGGCAAAAACAAAACAAAGAAAAAGGACAGACGAATAAATAATGATAAGTGAAAAAGAAATCTCGGTCTCAACTTTACTTGTAAAATAGCGAGTTTTTCCTGAAGAAGACATAATGGTTTTCAAAGTTTTATTGATAATCAAAAAGAAATGATACACTAGAAATTAATAGATGAAAGGAAAGTTAGATTTGACAACGCAGGGTATAGTTTCTTAACAACCGAAAGAATGATATCTTTAGGTCCCTTATTCCGTAGAGGAGTACTGCTGTCAGTGCACGTTTAATACGGTATACGGTAGAAATTACCATTGGTTTCTAGCTAAGTCGCATTTTAGCGTTTTTTTTTTTTTTTAACCTATGTTCCAGCTTCCGTTCTTCCATCTTGTTGGCTAATCTCTTCAACGTTTAGTTCATAGTGCAAGTGCTGAATTTTCCCCTATTCATTCTTAGGTGCTGAATAGCCTCCCCGGCCCTAGCCTATGGTCATAACAACCGATCATATCATATCTGAGGTACTAAAGAAAATAAGAGCTAATATGATATATTAGTATGTAAGCGTTTTTTACTGTTATAAAATTTTTGAAGAGCTTTCTTCAACTGAGATTTTGATGTTCAAAGAGAAAGAATAGTATTTTCAATACCTCATGTTTTTGAAACATGACGTTATGTGAGAACTATCGGGGAAATTATTCATATGATCTCAGAGAGGCTAATGATGGTTGCGTGTTTATCCGTCATAACTGTATCACAGCTTCCACGCGATATTTCTTGATTTCCCCGAGATTGCCATCAGCTGTTCATAAAGTTCGCCGTCAAGATACCAGCGCTTTTACTTCTTACAAATATTCTTACCAGTGAGGTGTGCGTGCATGTCATTAACATTTCCCTGGTCATTGGAAATGCAAATTTGTTTCCTTTGTTGCTGCCCCGGCCATTTTATTTCTGCATTGAGGTATTAGACTTTGCTGGTAGGTAAAGTCATGGAAGTTTAAGCTTCCAATAAACTCATCAGTGTCACGCTTCTTGATCCTATCGTTTGACTTTATGACTTTTAAGCAAAGGGCTATGTAACACGAAGTATGTATATACATACATACACACATATATATATATATATATATATATATATTATATATATATATAAATATATATATATATATATATATATATATGTAAAATATAATATAATATAATATATATATATATATATATATATATCATACAGTATGTATATACTGTAGATATATGTATGTGTGTGTCGGTGTATTTATATCTTAATTTGATTTTAGTGCACTGATCGCTTCTATTCAAAGGCTGCATACAGATGTAAGGTTGTTGAAACACATGAATTTTCCGTCGCGCACACAGTCACACTCATACACATGCTCCTTCACTCGCAGGAGCAAGCACGAAGAAAGCAGGTTATGGGCAAGGCAGAAATTTTGCCGACGTCAATTTTGAGCTCATGAGGTTGTGAGAGATCACGCAACGAAGGAATCCAACGTTTTCGTCCAGCAAAGTTTTATTCAGTAATTGCGCCTGAAATATGCAGGATTTGTACGATGTAAATGTATGTGGAATTATTTATTTTTTCTTCAAAATTCCTCTATTTTTTTTTTTATTAGTCAAAGCTCTTATTCTTTATACGTGTGATAATATATATTAGTATCGCATTCTGTAGATTAAGGGATAAGAACAATGAATGATCTTTCTATTCATACTGGGATAGATATGAGCTAGCAATTTCTTTCTTTGTTTATTTATCAATGAGATTTCAATTTTTTAGTATTTCATTCGTTGCAGTTTTTTTTATGCAAGTTTTTAGCCATGCTAGAGAATACACGGGAAATACTTGAGGACAAAAACTGAAGTGTTTAGTTAAATAGAAACCTACCCTAATATTCACCAACCAAAGAACATTGTGATAAGTGTATTTTTACTGATATTATCAAACAAACTCAGGTGCTACTTTAATCTATTCATTAGAATGAAAATAGCTGCGTAAAATATCCGAATATGAATTCTGATAATCAGATTATATTGAGGAATGGTATTAATGCACTGTGCTCAAAAGGACAAAGGTTAGTGTCCTATGAATAGTTATTTCACCAGATTATAGAAATTTGCATGAATACACACACACACACACACACACACACATATATATATATATATATATATATGTGTGTGTGTGTGTGTGTGCGCGCGTAAGTGTTTGTAAAGTACAAACTAAATCATTATACTAGAAGCGATACATTGATTTGTAAAGTTTTCATTGTTCAGTTATTCAACAGCAAGTGGGATTATAAAGATGGTTGAACATTTCTGTTATTTACTTTCCTACAGTATAACGACTGAAACAATGTTTTCACGACTGAGGGGAATTACTTTGATGCTATTCGAGTAACTTTGATCTGTATAAAAGTTCATATATACAGAAGGTCAATGGATTCCCACTACCTATGACTTACTGTGAGAGAGAGAGAGAGAGAGAGAGAGAGAGAGAGAGAGAGAGAGAGAGAGATAAAAAATAAAAGTTTAAATTAGGATCCCAGCGGGAGCAGACGCATTAAGAAAACGGATCTCGGGCGCAGATTTTATCTCTTGCAAGCAAAGTGAATTTCTGCCAGAAAGGACTTTTAATGTTGATGATGTAGTGTGACCTCCATAAAAAGTCGTCTGGAGACTGTTTTCATTTTTCTGGTCCAGCAGCTGCACTGGCAGCAGCAACAGAAAGCAGTCTTATTTCCACTATCATTACCACCACCGAATGCTGCCATCATCATCATTATCATCAACAACAACAACATTATCATTATTATAACCATTATCATTATCCAGAGACGAAAAGGTATAAATGAATATTTTCAACTTTAAAGTTGATAAGCAGGAGCCGTCATCATCATCAGCATCATCATTATCATCATCTCGAGACGTCTAGGGTAACTATAAATAATACCTTTAGGTGATAACTAATGTGTTAGAGATAAGAGCTCTCAGATGAAGAATTACCAATACATATGCTTGATGAACTCACCTAAGATATTATTCATTTACGTGGTTCAGGTATTGTGGAATGGTTTTGGGTGGTGGCGAACTAGTTGTGTAGAGACGAGATCGGGATTATGATTGTGATAGGTTTCGAGGTGCGGGACTCATTTGCATCCTTGGGTTGGTATTTTATCATGCACTCTTACAGTATTCAATTCCACAATATGTTTATGCACATGGAACATGTGATGTGGACAATTTTAAAGCTTCACCATAGTGATTCAGATAGTACAATGTACGATATTCATATGGAACAAAGCTTACATGTCCTTATATAATCTCAGAAGGATTAAGTCGATCCAAAAGAGTTTGGTGAATTTAGAATAGATAACTTAATTTTTTAAAGTAACCAGATTCAACATAAGTTCAGTACATTTCAATTTCAAGGTTTCAGCCCTTAGCTCTTGCTGGCTTGTGTATTAGTTGTTTTTAGATTATCCTACTTCATGTAAAACACCACTTCTGCCGAATGACAGCATTTGTGGACGCAGCCTTTAGTTTGAATTTACCTTATTCTTGACTGTAGCAAGGGACGGGCCTTTGTGCCTCTCCTGCAGTTCTAGACTGCCATATATACATCTAATTAGCACGCCAACCCCCTTCTCTCTAGTCTATATAGACCTATATACTCCACCTCCCATCACACCTTCATCCTTAACAGTGAGGTTGCAAAGACTACTGGAAGCTATTGGGCTTGAGCTGGGCTCAATAAGCTACCTCAGCGGGAAATTATTTATTGTTAGATGTTTCAAGTTCACTCAAAGCAGATATGAATCTCGTAATGTACTACCAGGATCTTCTCTTGGCTACGTCTCATCCGATGCGCAAAGTAGTTTTATCAACATGATTTTATATGAAATAGGGTTAGTACTTGGTAATTCTTGAGAGAGAGAGAGAGAGAGAGAGAGAGAGAGAGAGAGAGAGAGAGAGAGAAGTTCACCACACCAATCAGAAACCCTGGAGTTGATATTGGTATATTCCACTTTAAAAAATTTCGGATTAGGTATCTGACAGTTGGTTGATAGTGGCGAATACCAGTCAGTGTAGAGATAATTTGGGGGGAAAAATGTATGATCGTTAATCTTACTGATATTTTAATAATCTTATCTTCATTGATTTTAAAGGAATGATTGTTGATAATTTTGACCGGGTCTTTTGTACCAATTCAAGGTCAGCTTTCAAAGAATATGGAAGTATTAGATATCCAATGCTCTAGTATATTTATTATTCTGCTATTTTTTGGTCTATATTTATATTGTTTATTTAATATTTTTCTTTTTTGGTCTGAAATATTAGTGTTTATATAATAATTGTTTATTTGGGGGGTCTAGAATATTAGTGTTTATTTGTTATTCTACTTTTTGGTCTAAAATTTTAATGTTTATTTATTATTCTGCTTTTTTGGTCTAGAATTATAGTGTTATTTAATATTTTGCTTTTTTTGGTCTGGAGTTTTAGTGTTTCTGTAATAATTGTTTTTTGGGGGTCTAGAATTTTAGTGTTTATTTTTATTCTACTTTTTGTTCTAGAATTTTATTGTTTATTTATTATTCTTTTTTTCTGGGGTGGGTGTAGAATTTTAGTGTTTATTTATTATTCTGCATTTTTGGTCTAGAATTTTAATGTTTATTTATTATTCTGCTTTTTTGGTCTAGAATTTTAGTGTGTGTATTAGTCTGTTTTTTTCTAGAATTTTATTATTTATTTATTAATCTTTTTTGGTCTAAAATTTTACGACTAATCCCTTCTTTTGGAAAGAAGCTATTTTAAGAGCTATTGATTAAATTATGAAACTAAAATTCTAACATTAAGTGATTTAATTGCTAATAACTGACCTTGAAATGAAATTATGCCTTTTTGATTATTTTTTTTTCAATGAATCATCAGTATTGTGATAGACTCTTGAAGCCTTTATTGTATCTATTTATTACATCCGTAGACGTCAAACACTATGCTCACCTCCCCCCTTTCCCCATCAAAACTACGAGTTTTACTTCTGGAATGCCCATTCCTACCTGTTAAATTCCACCCTTTGGTCATTCCAACACTATCCCTCTCTGATTCCATGTCCCTCTTCCTCTAGGCTATTCATTTCTTCCTTTTAATTTTGCTTCCAGCTTCTTCCTTCGTCGCTAGCTTTGACCAACCCTTGCCTCGTCCGAATTTGGCGTTACATCCCTCACTCTTTCGTCCCCTCTGAGGAATTATTTCGTACTGTCTCCCCTCTTGCTCCCAGGCAGTTTCAGTAACCTCTAGTCCCCTCTCTTTTAGTGATACTGTGATGTTTATATAGCCCTGTTCTTAACCATTTATATCTGCTTTGTTTTTTAATGAATTTTTAGTTTGAGTATTTCTTTTTTTTTTCATCTTAATTAAAAAAGGCCGCAATTTGAGTACTTTTTGCACTTATATATGTATATGAATGTATATATATATATATATATATGTGTGTGTGTTTGTGTGTGTGTCTGTATATGTATGAGTATATTTTTCAAATAATCCACAAATGTACTTCAATATCGAATTTGCTCTGCCGCGGGATCACAAATCTATAGGGAAATTCCTTAAACTGTATGATAAATATTTCTGTCCGGCCGAGGATTTGAACCCCAACGTCAATTTAAGATAAGTGTAAAAATTAAGTCATAGCATACTCGGTTGTAATAGGTTAAGTGTTAGTGTTTACACTTATTTTATATCGGCACCAAGGTTTGAATCCTTGGCCTTGCAGAGATATTTATTAAGAAAGGAATTTCCCCACGGGCCTTGGGCAGAGCGAATTCGATATTTAAAGGTATTTTTGTCTTATTTGAAAATAGAGGAACATCACGAGTGTTATTGATAAAGTTGTCAAGGTATATTATACACACACACACACACACACACACACACATATATATATATATATATATATACACACACACACTGTAACAACAAATGCGGCTGTTGCTAGTCTACTGATGGAGAAAGGCCTCAGTCATATCCTTAGTCATGTCTGGCGTTTGGCCATTTTCATCATTACCCTGGCCACCGCGTACTGGTTATGATGGGAGACAGTACTCTGATCACTAACCTACCCTAGTATGGGTGACCCTGACTAGCACAGCTTTGTTGATCGTCGATACACAAACCGTTCACGTTAAGGTATTCTCAGAAAGGGATATATATATATATATATATATATATACACACACACCGTTGTACCCAAGGATCTGATTGAATTTGATGGTTGTTTTGTATCGCAATCTCTTTAATATGCAAATAAATTAATTTATGAACCGCATGCTTTTGCGCTCAGAGAGCTCTTTAGTTCTCTCTTCATTTTGCAGATCATGAATGTTTAGTATTTTTATCGCCAATATTATTTTCTGAGTATTACATCACTCTTTGCATACCATTCCTCCTTTAATCATCGTTATGGTATTCGTCTTCCCACCTCTTATACTTCAATGTTCTATATCCTCAGCCTTCTCTCATTTAACCTTGTATTTCTTGTCTCATACTCTGATGAAGTGAATGAATTGTTACTTGTGCTTGAAAACTCTACCAACATTAGCATTACCTATAAAGTTAAAAAATGGGTAACAGTAGTAATGGGTCAAATAAGGTTTTTCGAATAGGCATCAATTTGTGAATTTTTTATACGTCATTTTATTTATTCCTTTTTTATTTTTCCCTTTTATCCTTTAAAAATATTTTTTGTACTTTTTTCTATGCAACATTTGACTGGCGTTATTTTGTGAGCTATTTTATCCATTTTAAGCTATTTTTCATTTCATATACATAACATATTCCTTATTTTAAAATTTCACTCTAAATTTTACTATTTTCCATTCACCAAATAGATTTATTCTTTAAAATATTCTGTATAATTTTGATAGGGGTATCATTTTCTGGAAACCTTCTCATGATCCTCTATCGAATTTTTTTTTATTCCAGATATAATAAAGTCATATTTATTCTAGATTTTTTTTTTTAAAGTGAATGTTCATGTCCAAGATATTGGCGTGTGTGTTTTTTACCGGTGAGTATGTCAGATATTGAATAGTAATAATAATGGTGATATTAATAACTACTTCCCTTTTGCTACTAGCTCTTCTATATATTACACAAGAGTATCTCATAATGTTTATTAATCAACCGGTCAATAGATCCTTTTGGTCACTATCTTTTTTCTCCCCAACTCCTCTTCGCAAGTAATAATTACATCGTACGGAATCTCTAGAATTTATCTAATCAGGAATGGTCTCCTCATCTTGTGGTCTTAATATCCATCTTTATCCCTTCTCATTTTTTATTACTTTTCTGCTCCACTGTCTTTTATTCCAACATGTATTTACTCTTTGTTTCTCTCCTCGTTAGTTCATTCGTATTTTTGCTTGCAATCCTACTGTTTTCCCTTTGGCCTCTTATATCGTATTATTCGTAATTCTTTGATTTCTTCTTCCAACTTTTTTTTTCTTTTTCATCCACACAGCCGGTAAATTATGGAATCTCTTCTCCCAACCCTGTCTACATTGTCACTTGTACGTCTCCTCAGTCCGTGGCTCCTCCCTCCTCCTCAGTTACATCTTGGTTTCCTCCTTTTCCTACTGCATCCTATCCTCTGTCCTCCTCCTACCACCACCACCACCATCGTCGCCTCTCAAGGCTGTTAATGATATGATCCCATCGGCCTTCTCCGTCTCTAGTCGGTTGCGTGCATGTGTCGAAATTAAAGTGAAAATCATGTGTGACGGGCGTGTGTGGTCGGGGGAGGCCTCTCTCTCTCTCTCTCTCTCTCTCTCTCTCTCTCTCTCTCTCTCTCTCTCTATGATACCGGGCTGGGGTGGGCAGGGTAGGACCTTGTTCTGGGGTCTGACCGAGTCCTAAAGGAGAGGGTATAAGGGTGTGAGGAACCCGCCGCTCGCTACACGCAAAAACTTTGATGGACAGATGCACCGGGGAGGTCTGCGGGATAGGGGCTCGGGATCGGGACTGGGATTATAGATGCAGACTTCGCGAAAAGAGAGAACTGGCTTTGTTTTTATGGTTAATATTTTATAATATTATATCAAACTTTTTTATTGAAATAGTCTGCAACATGGGTATTATTATTAGTATTTGGTATATTATTCTATTGAAAAATTCATTAAGAAAAACATGCTGAGGTTTTGTTCTGGTATTTCAGTAGAATGATTAAAAGTGTAGGCAATTTTATTACTTGATAAGTATGCTGTATATCTTCCATGTTAAATGTTCTGACAGTAATTAATGTCTGCGTTTCGTTCGATACTAGCCTATTTTTACACAGCGCTTTTCCCCAATATTATAATTATTTTATATTTATCCATCAAAGACGGCCAATCTCAATGTTTCATCTTTCTTTACTAGTTTGATTATTTTTTTTTCTTTTTGTTGAAGAATCAAATTGTTTCTTCTTTTTTTCTGACATTATGAAAGCGCAAATTATCTGAAGGTAATTAAACTTTAATTCACGACTGTAAATTCTTAGACAAGTTATATTTGCAGTCTGGGAAATATGTCGATACCAGCATTGATGTTTGCCTAAATATACATATACACAAACTTGTATATATATATATATATATATATATATATATATATATATATATATATATATATATATATATATATATATATATATATATATATATATTTATTATATATATATGTGTGTATATATATATATATATATATATGCACATATTCCTAAATGTACGTACGTGTATGCTTCTCTGTCTCAAAGATCATTTGATTAAATACACTGCAAGAGCTAGTTGGAAAACACACACACACACACACACACACATATATACATATATATATATATTTATATATATATGTATATATATGTGTATATACAAGTGTATATATAGGTATATATATACAGACATATATATATATATATATATATATACTGTATGTATATATATGTGTATATATATATATATATATATATATATTATATAATATATATATATATATGCGTGTGTGTCTGTATTTATATAAAAGCTCATGAAAAGTCCTTATCGGTATGTTTGACCTTGAAGGAATCCGTTCCGGCTCTAGTGTAACATTTGTAAAGGGTAGTTTCCAACGAAGGGGTTTATCGGAAATCCTGTTGTCAAGGCACAGGTGCAACTGTGTAATTGTTTATTGATCATTTAGTGGTTCTGTTTACTAATGGGATGTCGTGCTTCCCTCGTCCACCGAGCCATCTCCGTGATTCTGGGAACAAAGTGCTCAATGCTTCTATTCATTCCTTTGTTCTTTTCATAATTTTATTGTGAAATTCCTTAATATGTTATCCTTCTACTAGTCGTAGATCTCTCTCTCTCTCTCTCTCTCTCTCTCTCTCTCTCTCTCTCTCTCTCTCTCTCTCTCTCTCAGAAATGAAGTATTCGAGTGTATTGAAATGTGCGTGTGTGTTGTATTCAAGATATTATATTGGCACATATGTATGTGTCAATGTAAAAAATATGTGTTTATGAACATGTGTATATGTATATATGTATATATAAATGTGTTTGTTTTTTGTATATACGTGCATTTTTTATGAATACATGTATATATATATATATATATATATATATAGGGTTTGTCTATATGGAGAGAGAGAGAGAGAGAGAGAGAGAGAGAGAGAGAGAGAGAGATAATTAAAAACGAAGTTTATGTTTGGCTATAAATGTAACATTGGGAATTGTTTACAAGGTGATGGATGCACAATGTCGTAGGGTTCGGCTCAAAGTAACAAGGCGGAAGGAGTTTTTGCTTGTATGCCAAAATCTCTAGAAAGCATTGTATGGAGATAGGATAAAAGTAGTGATTTGGTAAAGGAATCAAAGGGTATTTTCAAAAGAAGGTGCGTTTACTAGAGGAATGAAGAGAATTTATTACTGCATTTCTATGTAACATGGTAAGATGTTGCACAGATACAACAGATAAGTGAGGAAATTAAAGAAAAATTTTAAAAAGGGGCAAGTATGGAGTAGTTAAGAGTTATTAAAGTTGTTCTTCATAATACCATTTTATTAGATGTTTTAGAGTAAGGAACCAAAGGTTTTATTGGGTATGCATGAATAATAAATTTTTTTCAAGTATATATTATCATGAATATGAAGGAGTTTTGTGAATAGTAGATGGGAGGTTTTATGTTGAAAATAGACCTGGTTTTAGAACATGTTGATGAGAGACAAGTTTTGTGTGCATAATTAAAAAAGAATGAAAGTGAATCACTAGCCAAAGTTACGAGGGTAAATATGATTAATGGTTATAAATGATACAATGTGTAAATGAATGATTAAATAAAAAAAAATACACAAGCTAGTAATGTTGTAGGATCTCTTCGAAAGGTTATATAAGTAAAGTAACTGTTACAGCAAATGTTGCAATATATGAAATAAGATTTTTAATTATTCTTCTATGTGCAGATAAGGTGGAGATAAAAAAAAAGGTGAAAACTTTTGTTTAGTATTTTAGAGCAGATCAATATGAGAACTACTGTATACAACACATGCACATTTCAATAGATGATAACTGTTGAAATACACCTAATACAAGGTAAAAAAAAAAAATCAGGCACCGCAAGGGGTAGAGAGAGGTGAATTAGAAAATATATAGGAGAGTGTGTGGAGATAAGTATCGTAAAATGATAAAGGGTTTATAGATGAAGTGGGAGAATTGGAGAAATTGTAGTCTCTGAATTTCCAGGAAGTGTGAAATATCGAGATACGGTGAATCGTTTTGCTGTATGGAGAAACAGGTAATCATGTGAAGTTCTACGCAGGATGTTGGTAATTGATCCAGCAATTATGATGATACGACTCTTCCTTGTATCTCATCGAGAACCAATCTGTTTTGAGTGTTTCCCTTGAAAAACTTATTAGCTAAGTTTTGTATATACTCTATATATATATATATATATATATATATATATATATATATATATATATATATATATATGTATATATATATATATATATATATATATATATATATATATATATGTATGTATGTATATATGTATGTGTATATATATATATATATATATATATATATATATATATATATATATATGTATATATATGTGTATATATGTGTGTATATATATATATATATATATATATATATATATATATATATATATATATATATCTTTACATCTTTACAGCTTTACAGCTTTTAGAAATAAGATGGGGCCGAACCACGGGCACAGCGTTCGTAAGCAGGGTTTTATGCACGTGTCAGTGTGCTAAATTCCATGTTATATGTATGTGATATGCTTTTATTAACCAGTACTCTTTGAATAATGATAAGATAAAAAACTCATAAGCCGTAAATGGAATGCAAGAAATAATTTTAAGAGTACAGTTCCCAAATTTTCTCTCTCTTGGTGAATGTCTGATAATGCTCTTGATATAGAAAAAACTCTGTAGGGTAATTTTCCGTCTGAGTCTTAAGCCAAGGGGAAAAAGTCACGTCTCTTAATTATAAGATGTCAGAAAGTTGATAACTCTTACCGGACTCCTTAATTAGCAATTTTTAATTAATTAGCAAATTTCTGAAAGTCAAAAATCCCTAGGAGGGATCTTTTGATGTGGTTATATTACGATGATAATTATTGTGTCCTGGCCGAAGAAGAGGTTGTTAAGTCGGGAGTAGCTGAGAAGCCAGGCTTTATCACTGTCGATCTTTATCGGGCGAAGGAGTCAATCAAAGCGGACGTGATGTTCTTGCTTAACAAAGGCTGCTGCCAAGCAGGGAAGGGAGATGTCTAGGAAAGGGTTGGGGTTGGGGGAGTAATAAGGGTTTTACATGCAGTGCGAACCTTTGGAAACTTTCATGGAAAGGAGATCTTTAGAAAAGAGGGAAAGGAGTAGAAGGTTTAGCGTTTGGGGCACACGCACCCTCGTACATGTAAGGAAGTTATCCACGTAAGAAAATAGGGGGACAGATGACCCCCCCCCCCATTCCCCTTTCGTATGCGCTTGAAATTCAGGAAAATAATGTTTTAAAATGGTCGGGTTATGACGGGGTTAATTTGGGTAGGGGAGGGAAGGGTTGGGAGGAAGAAAGGTGTGCATTTACTGCACACTCCCTTCCTGCAAGCGGAAAACAGTTTTGAGTAATCATAGTTTTTCTCAGTTAACTTTTTTACCGGTAAGGATCAAAAGATGAAAGATGCGATGGCTGTAAAGAAGAGCAATTGATGGCATTGCGGCTGATGATGGAAAGAGATGAATTGATAGTAATGATGGTTTCTGATATCATTACTTTATTACTCTTGGTCATGACCCGGGGAGTTAATCTCTCTCTCTCTCTCTCTCTCTCTCTCTCTCTCTCTCTCTCTCTCTCTCTCTCTCTCTCTCTCTCTCTCTATATATATATATATATATATATATATATATATATATATATATATATATATATATATATATATATATATATATATATATATATATATAACATTTACTCTTATCGTCACTCATGTGTAAGTACATTTTTAACAATTTCAATAGGTTGGCCTTTTCTCCCTTAGTTCGTAAACTTCTAATCTTTTTATATATTTTGTAAGTAGCCTATTATTTTTTTTTAGATAATTTGATTTTTCATCAATTTTGATAACTGAACTATCGTACTTATGCTAATACTATACAATAAGTGACTTTCTGGACGACTAATTTTCCTCTCTTCCAAAATAGTTATTGATAAATACTGTATGATGCTCTATTTGGTATTTTCATTTTACGTATCTTATTTTCATGCTATATTTCTTACTAGTCTTAATGAAAACTAATTTACTATAACGTCACAAATGCCTAAGAATTAATGACCTCCCTTACCACATTTTGTGCAGAATTGGAAGCAAATTTGAAAAGTGGACCTATTTCATAAAGTCATTTGATTTATGATTTTTTCTTTTAGTCTTTAAAGCCCTCTGACATAAGCCTTCAAAATTCATGGACCTTTACTGTCTCATTTGATCTGGCCGAAAAGGGGCATCATCCAGATGAGCTAGCCATCAATCTTAATTCTTATGGGTTGTATCGGCAGAATCAAATTGCATTGTAGGTTTTAGGCCAAAAGGGTCCTAGCATTACGAGCCATGTTGCTTGTGGTTGGTTTATTCAACCGCTGGTAGCACTTTTTTCGGATGCAGTTTATCCACTCTAAAGAAATGAGCTTTGCTCTCATAATTTTGGGTTCATCATTGTAGTTTTGGTCAGTTTCATTACATACATCACGCGGATGTACAATTTGAATTCAATTGGTATTGGCTTGTTCGGTTAATTGAAAATACGTCGAAATTTCGTCCTAGTTGTTCTTTTTCTTCGTTGTCTCGTTAACTTTCGTATAACGAATTTGACCTAAATTGATTTGGAGTATTGAAGTTAATTCTAAGAATTACAATATGCGATCATATATGCATGTCGTTTTGATATTGGAATTTTCTATGTATTCTTCTAATTACTCCTAATAAAACAAAGCATTATTAGAATGAATAGATTTTATTCGAGAATCATGGCAGATATTAATCACCTCCTGATTTTGTTTGTAATGAGTGATGATTTGTAATTAGACACGGTTTCATTTGTTTTATGAAAGTTGATTCGTTTAAATTGTCTTTGCTCATTAATCATTAATCTCTGGGAATGATTTCATTCTGTTGTTGGCTGTTTAATGTTGAGAATATAACTCAATAAAGGCACGAGAGATAACGACGAACCTTACTTGCTTCGATGCATAAGATTAGTTGTTACTGGAAAGACACTAATGAGGTTCTTAAGCTTTGTTAGGGAACACATGTTTTGGTAAACTGTGCTCTAAAAGGAAAGCTTGATAAATTGATACTTGGGCTTGTCCTCTTTCCTTTTTCATATTAATACTCTCTTAACATTAATTTAGTATTCCCTTGTTGTATTTGTGATCTCATTAGGTGATATGTATTTGGTATTTCATGCGAGAAACGACAGTCATTATAGATAGTGAGTCTCTGCATCATGAAATTGTTTGCAGATCCTATATATATATATATATATATATATATATATATATATATATATATATATATATATATATATATATATATATATATTTATATATATATATATATATATTTATTTATTATATATATATATATATATATATATATATATATATATATATATATATATATTACAGAGGCGTCTGTTATTGTACTTTCCCATAAGAACTCATATTTCTTATTATTTTATTCATTTTCTCACAAAATTCATTGACCCTCTCCTTATTTTTTACCTTTCTAAATGAATGATAATCTTATATCACTTCTACATTTTCCATCGCATTTCCTTTGGATTGGTTTGTCATCTTGGAATTTCTCTTTCCCACCGTTATTCCTACTTTTAAGTGGTCGGTTGCCTGATGCGCTCTCTCCGATGCCTTTTATCAATGACATCCTCTTCCACCAAACCTATTCTCTCCATATCATCTTTACCCTATTTTATCATCTAATCCTCTGCCTCCCTCTTAATATTTGCCCCTTAGCAGGTTCCTCCCAAGCCCACTCACACCCTCCAAACCATCCATTTTCGCCATGTGCCCACTTATCTCAGTCTTGACTCTCTTATCTCTAATCTTTACTATGCCTGCCATTCTTCTTATTTCATCATTTTCCAGTATTTAAAGCAGTAATATTCTCATAATTCATTTCAGCATGCTCATCTCTGTTCTCTCAAGCTTTGCTTCCTCTTTCGGTCTTAAACCCCAAGTTTCTGATCCATACATTAACATTGGTCTTATTACTGTACTATAGATCTTTGATTGGCATTCTGTTATCACATACCACTCCTGTGACCTCCCTTCACTTTCCCCAAGCTGCTTTCATCGTATTCTCAACTTCAGCCTCACATCTTTCATTCTGACTTAGAGTAGATTACAAGTATCAAAATTGTTCTACCTGTTTTATAACTGAGCCTCAACTTTCATGTGTGGCTATTCTTATTCCTACCTTCTTTACCTTTCACCACAGTTTCAGTCTTATCCACATTTACCCTCAAGCCACCCCTTTCCAAAGTCTCTTGCTACTCGACAACCCTTCTATGTAATTCTTCCTCATTTTTATAAGTAATCGCCAAATCATCTGCATATAGCAACTCCCTCAACTTTCCATTTCTGATCTCTTCACTTAATACACCAAGACCAGTGCAAATAAAAACAGACTTATTGCTGACCCCTGGTGTAATCCAACAATAAGTTCCAGGGTTTCTGTTCCTCCTACAGCTATTATTAATTTTGTCCTTGTTCTTTTGTATATCACTTCTACCATTCTAACCAACATCTCCAGGACTGTCCTCTTCCTCAAGTGCCAACACATCACTTCTCATGGTATTCTATCTTAAGCCTTCTCTAAAGCTACAAAAGCACAGAAGAGCTTCTGATTTCCCTCAAGACCCTTTTCCTGTAACTGCCATACTATGAAAATGGCATCCACAGTCCCTCTCCCCCTCATAAACCCATACTACTGTTTTCCAATGGTTACAATCGCTCTTATCTTAGAATATTTTATTTTGATTGTTCATTGCTTCTTTTATACTTTATTTTCGTCTTTGGTTCCTTTTGTCACTGGACTACTTTCCCTGCTGGAGCCCTTGGGCTTAGAACATCTTACTTTTCCAAGTAGGGTTGTATCTTAGCTAGTAATAATTTTAATAATAATAATAATGATAATAATAATAATAATACTCTCAAAAACTTTCAAAGCATGTTCTTTTAGTTTAATTCCGCTTTAGTCACCATTATTTCATCTTTCTGCTTAAATATAGATACCATTAGAATTTCCTCCCATTCTTTAGGCATTATTTCGTTTTCCCATATTACTCTCAATAAATCCAACATCCATTCCTTCCCCCTCTGTAGCTAGTATCTTGACCATTTCAATTTGAAACTCTGATGGACCTGGTGCTTTACCATTCTTCATTTCACTCGATGCCTGCTTCACTTCTGTATTCCGTATCTCCATCACTGGCCCCTCCACCCTTTGTGCTTCTCCCGTCTCCTCTGTCTCGTTTTCAGTATTGAATAGTTGCTCAAAATATTCTCTCCTTATCCTCTTAATGTCATCATCCCTATGCAATGTATTTTCACCTATATCCCTGATAACTGCTAATAGCCCCAAATCCTATCTTTGCCTTTTCCTCAAGTTTGAAATCTCGTAGATATTCGTTTCCCCTTCCTATTTCCTAGCCTTTCATTTAATTGCTCTACCGCTCTTAGTTCGTCTGGACTGGAAACCGTCAGGTACCAGCTGGACATCTGGCCATAATGGGGCTCCAGTATGGCTTCAGGAATATTTACTGTTAAAATGTTGGTAGGCTTCTGTATCCTAATTACACAGTTCCTGCAATCCTACATGTAGTACTGTACACAAACTCATTCTATAGGAGTGAATTATTATAAATTTTTCAATTTATTTTACTGTTCTACCTAATTTTATTTAGGAAACCATTGGGCATCTGTGCTATTTTTAGAATACCCGGAACAAATAGGAATATAATTATTTTAAAAAAATAATAATCTCATGTAAAGAGTATAGTAGAGCATATGTGGGGCAAATTGAAAAATGTTAGATTCAAGATTGAGATACTATAAATTTTGTGTAAGAACTGGCAACATCGCAAATGCTTTATTAATAATATTGGCATGAATCATGTTATTAACTTAATAGAATCTAAAGTATTGTAAATGATTTTATGAAAATAATTTGATTGGAATCTTTAAAATATTATCTTAGGTCCACATACAGTGGGTGAAACATTTTTTATAATAGAAAGTTTAATAGGAACTTACAATTGTTTGTTATGTATATGTACCATAACAAAAAGGATTTTATGGACTGCTTTGTTTTCTGTTGGCTTTTGTAGTCACATTGAAAAGTCTGGTGACTCGCTGGTAATGACACTCCCTGTGTATAAAATGCGCCTGTGTCCTGGTTGATTACGGCAGGATTTCATGATCAAAATACGCACACACACACACACACACACACACACATATATATATATATATATATATATATATATATATATATATATATATATATATATATATATATATATATATATACATACATACATACATACATACATACATACATACATACATACATACATATATATATATATATATATATATATATATATATAGAGAGAGAGAGAGAGAGAGAGAGAGAGAGAGAGAGAGAGAGAGAGAGAGAGAGAGAGAGAGAGAGAGATTTTGTATGTTTATTGTTGATTATAAAGCTCTGATTTTCTTATGGTTTTTAAATATTTTGTCTGTTTTTTCTAGCTTTTATTATATTAGAATAAAGCTATAAAGTACCTATGAAAAAAATATAAGAAAAAGAAAAATAACGGAAACTCGTCGTATAAAAAGTGTCCCTTAAGTGCACCCTACAAGCTCAGGTGTAGAGGTCGCGGAGATGTATATAATTAGTTTGGTCCCCTGCGAGTCAATGCAGATCGATATTCGACTCTCACTGGTTTTCCTTTGATTAAAACGCGTCCCCCTTCCTCTGTGTTTGCCGTCAGACGCACGTGTCCTATGCCTAAAAGGAGGGGGGAGGTGTTGGAGGGAGGGGAAGGGGAAGGGGAAGGGACTTGGGATGTGTGTGTGCGATAAGGCTCAAAAGAAAAATTGTAAAAATAAAGGCAATTGGAAGACCGCCTTTTGATGTATATCAGAGTTCGGATCAATTTGTGCTGGGTTCAAGAAATCTGTGTATTCATTGTCCCCTCTCCGCGTTTTTTTTTTTCCTTTTCCCTCTTCGGGTTTTCCCTTGTTGTCTACTTTGTAGTTTTTAGTCAAAGACTTTTGTCGATGTTCATTTTCCACCGAAATTTATATTGGTTTTATTGTTGCATGTGAACTTTTTAATATTTCGTTTGGTTTGCAATTGTTCTTTTTCGTTTTTTATGGATGGCTCTGTCTGTCTTTCTTGTAATTTGTTTGGTCCTATATTACAAATTAGCCTACTCGTTTTAATCATTGGAAAGTACTGGTAGTGTAGGTTTGCTTTTCTGTATATTTGCACAGTAAATGCCATCAAAGAACTTTGTAGCAGACCGTGAAATCGGAGTCAGTAGTTGTAGGCTTAAGTTACTTTACATATCTGATGTGGCTTTTATTTCTTTTACTCACTTCGAAAATGATATCAAGATTTTCTTAGGAGCTTTAAACATTAGCAAATGATGCTGTATCTATTTAGTATTATTATTTAAAGTTTGAGGGTTTTATTTTGTAATATTTGATAACAAATTAATTTTGCTGTATTTACATCACAAACGACATACTGCATAATGAAATTTTGAACCCTATTTAGGTGATCAATATAATTACGTTTTATCTGAAAGGATTAACAGTTATTTGTTTGAATTTGACCAAAATACTTCTCAAATGTTTTAATGCATAAATACAGTAATTTATCTTGTGGTTTAATTTTTAAATTAGTTATCTTTCACACATGTGAGCTGTATTAGGCTAAATGAACCCAACGTTTGATGCTGTCTTACGGATTGAATCAGTTCGTTGATCGGCCATGTTTTAAAGAATAGTCTACTATATTAAGTTATTGTGTTTTTGGAAGTGGGTGTATTTGTATCTTCCGGAAAAGTATCATTGTGATGTCAGCCACAGCTATTTTGTTTTGTGCTTATTCTCATGTCATATTACAGTGATTCTTGATGCGTAGTCTTATGATTTTCATTTCATTGGCCTCCCGAATCAATATAGTCTGTTCATAAGCCGTGAAGGACTCATCTCTTGAATCTCTAAATTGTAATAACAATCTAGAAATATTACGTAGCATCTGGTTTATTTATAGAAAAAAAACATGTTTTTAAACATGTCACCACTCCAGCCATACTTGATACGGCTAGATAAGTTTCAATCAGTTGGTCTAGTCAGCCCTTAAGCACCCTCTAGAAATTGGGTCAAGTTCACCCCCCCCCCTCCTCTTCCCTTTCCCCTGCAGGTCTTTGTTCAAAGTTCCTCGAAAATAAGATTACAGAATAAGGTCACTAATGAACTCTCAGAATCCTCTGGGATGCCAATACTTGATCAAGAGTCGAGGGGGGAATGTGGAAGAGGTGAGGTCTCCTTTGAGATGCCGTGTGTAAAATGATATGTTTTTTTCAATTTTTTCTTTCATTTTGGTGTTAAAAAAAAAAAAAAAGTTCATTAAAAAAAGTAGCATTATAGATGTCATTAATTTTGGCTCGCATAGTTCAATGTAACGGTTAAACACTATATTTTATACAAAGAAAAACGAGGAAAATCTTCGTGTGTAGAAATAAGTAAATTATTTTGATGAAGCAGTTTTAAGTTTTCATTAAAGGATAGAAAACTTTTTTAGGATTTCTTTCTGACTTTTCATTCAATCTCTCGACATAATTTAACAAGATGAAATTTGTGGTTACTTTTAATTTAATCATAACGTTAAATCAGGGACCTAGCTTACACAATATTCTACTTTACCCTTTTTTCTGTAATTAAAACACAATGATCGAAGTTATTTTCTATTATTATTTTTACTGCAATACAAGATTTTACTATCTTTTGATGAAAATACAAGCTTCAAGAAATAATATTTATACTTAAGCAATAGTAATTTTGAAGGTTGTTTCATGTTGTAATTAAATCTTTAATAAAATGTAGTAGTCAAGGATACTAAGATAAAAGTGACAATTTTTATTTATAACTCCTAAGGTTCCAAGATATGAGGTTCTCCTAGAATCCAGGTGATGTCTATATTTCAGGTGATTTGAACTTTAGCTTTTTGTAGCTGATATTTTTGCGCTACTATCATTTTGCCTTTTTTTGCAAGTATTAGATTTTTCAGTGTTTTGATTTTTCAATACTACTAATCCTTAAAACTGTCTAATGCAGCCCCAACATTGATTATGATTATAGAATTTGATATCGTAAACTTAACTTTTGTAACAGACAAAAGGTGGATAAATGAGCAATTTTATTTGTAAACTTTTTTCTAATGATTTAAACAAGATATGAGATAATAGAAACAGAAGGTTTTCTCAGTCGTTTTCAAAGTAAATGAATTTTTTTTTCATGAAGAATCCATGGCTAGTGTAATACGATATGTATTCTATTTATGTAGTATTGTTATCAGTGATAGCATTATCTCTACGGTGCACTTTAGGCATTGATGAGGAGTTTTAGCCGCGTCTCTTCGGCTCTTAATTTCACCCACATTGTCTCCAACTTTAAATCCGTTCCTACTCCTTTCTTCCACCTTTCTATACAGCCTTTTCAAATATATGCTTTATAGCGAAACTGCAGAACTTTCCCCCAGTTGCACCTGGCCTACACAGCTCCAACACTGTTATTGTCATATCCCGTGGTATATTGTTGTTGCAGTTTCTAATTGATTGATAGAGGAAGAAATTGAAAGGTGAACTATTCTTAAAAAAAAATATCTAAACTTTTTAGGAAAATTAAGGGAAACTAAAGACATTAAAAGACCTCTTTCCCTCTCGAAATTGCCTTTAATTATTAAACTACATTCATATTTCCAGTACATTTTTCTCGTTGATTTTTGTCAGATAATATTCATGTGTCTGAGGTTCCCTTTTTATAGAGCGCTCCCCATACACTAGGAAAAATATGACTGCCGGGGTCTTATCACGTTAACGAATAAAAGGAATTAATGTCTTGTAATTAATTCATTCTCATTCAACCGCACATAATTTTCCCCCGCAATTCTCTCCCTATTTTTTTTCTTCTGCTTCATTTAAGTTTGCTCTAATCATTTTAATGTTCAAATGAATGAGTCTGTCTCTCTCTCTCTCTCTCTCTCTCTCTCTCTCTCTCTCTCTCTCTCTCTCTCTCTCTCTCTCTCTTTCTCTCTCTCTCTCTCTCTCACTCTCTCTCTCTCTCTCTCTCTCTCTCTCTCTCTCTCTCTCTCTCTCTCTCTCTCTCCTCTCTCTCTCTCTCTCTCTCTCTATATATATATATATATATATATATATATATGTATGTATGTATACACAGAAACAATCACATACACACACACACACACACACACACACACACACACACACATATATATATATATATATATATATATATATATATATATATATATATATATATATATATATATATATATATATATATATATATATATATATATATATAGGCGTACTTGCTCGCGTTCAACTTATTTCGCTTTGCTGAGTAGTAAAGTTTTCTAGGTTTTTTGGTACCTCTACGCAGAATGATAACTAATTTCAGTAAATTCGTACATATTTGAAGTTTTTGTAACGTTTTAAATCTTAAAGCTGATAATCAAAATAAAGATAATGTTATAAAATCTGGAAAAAAATAGTCGTTCAGATGACTTATGGAAAAATGCGTAAATTTGCAGCACGCATACATGCATTCACGATTCAGGAGTTAGAGGATGAATACTAATTTTTCAGTGGTCAGACAAGGATTTTATATCTGATGTAAGCATAGACTATGTACGAGTACAGCATAGCAGGTTTTTCCTAGTTTCACTGTTCATGTAGGTTGGCCTGCTATTTGTTTACATGCCCAAAGGTCAGTTTTCGCATGTTTAACTGTTTAATACAGTTGACTTGATTGTCAACAAAAAATATAATTGAAATGAGAAAAAGGAAAAGGTAATGTAAAGAGCTTAGGATCATTCATAAATGAAAACTGAAAGGTAGGTTCACAGTTGAATATTGATATGACAGAAAAGATGAAATGCTAGCATTACCCCCGTCACAGTCGATTTCAGCCTTGTGCTTTCTATTTGCAATGATTATGGATTCATGATAGCATATGCAATGTAACTAGAACATTATACTTCAAATTTTCTCATCCAGATTCGAAAATGTCATACTGAAATTATTTCTAAATTCAAAGACAGCATAATTGGGTTCTCGTAGTTGAAAACGATATTCCTTTATTAACAGGCTTTTCAATTTATTACAAATATGAAATAGCATTCGTTTGTTTAAAGCGAACAGAAATACTGATAAGTGGAATGCTAGATAATAATTATTTTAATCCCATTATAATGGAAGTGTCGTATGTGTTTGTTTCTCTATAGCGGGATTATTATTATTATTATTATTACTTGCTAAGCTTAACCCTAGTTGGGAAGCAGGATGCTATAAGCCCAAGGGCTCCAACAGGGAAAATAACCCAGTGACGAAAGGAAATAAGGAAAAACTACAAGAAGTTTAAGAACAATAATATGAAAATAAATATTTCATATATAAACTATAAAAAACTTGAAAATAACAAGAGGAATAGAAACAAGATAGAATAGTGAGCCCGAGTGTACCCTCAAGCAAGAAAACACTTACCCAAGACAGTGGAAGTTTCTAAATTCAAAGACAGCATAATTGGGTTCTCGTAGTTGAAAACGATATTCCTTTATTAACAGGCATTTCAATTTATTACAAATATGAAATAGCATTCGTTTGTTTAAAGCGAACAGAAATACTGGTAAGTGGAATGCTAGATAATAATTATTTTAATCCCATTATAATGGAAGTGCCGTATGTGTTTGTTTCTCTATAGCGGGATTATTATTATTATTATTATTATTATTATTATTATTATTATTATTTGCTAAGCTTAACCCTAGTTGGGAAGCAGGATGCTATAAGCCCAAGGGCTCCAACAGGGAAAATAACCCAGTGACGAAAGGAAATAAGGAAAAACTACAAGAAGTTTAAGAACAATAACATGAAAATAAATATTTCATATATAAACTATAAAAACTTGAAAATAACAAGAGGAATAGAAACAAGATAGAATAGTGAGCCCGAGTGTACCCTCAAGCAAGAGAACACTTACCCAAGACAGTGGAAGACCATGGTACAGAGGCTAGGGTGCTACCCAAGACTAGAGAACAATGGTTAAATTTTGGAGTGTCCCTCTAGAAGAGCTGCCTACCATAGCTAAAGAGTCTCTTTTACCCATACCAAGAGGAAAGTAGCCACTGAACAATTGCAGTACTTGACCTCTTGAGAGAAGAAGAATTGTTTGAAAATTTCAGTGTTGTCAAGTGTATCAGGAAAGAATAAGCCAGACTATTCTATGTATATGTAGGCAAAGATGAAATAAGCCGTAACCAGAGAAAGGGACCCAATATAGTACTTTCTGGCAAGTCAAAGGACTCAATAACTCTCTAGCTGTAGTATTATTATTATTAGAAATATTTCTCTTCCAAGTAGTATAGGATCAGTTTAAATATTGTATGACCTCTCATAGTATATATATATTAATATATATATATATATATATATATATATATATATATATATATATATATATATATATATATATATATATATATATATATATATATATATATATACCTGAGTGGGTGTTGATTTTTCTAGTTATGTTTAGAGATCACACATGTGTCTGCCTATTTCGTAGCCTGTTCTTTGAATTGGAAGAAATTCCATATCAATAATGTTTGTATTACATGAAAGATATCACTTTAAACAATCGGAGGGAGAACCATGTTTAAAATATCCCACGGCTATTGAACTTTGGTCGTCCTTGTAAGTCAAGGAGATCCGCTTTGATGATGATCAAAGTTTTTACTGACTAAATTGCGACTTTTTGTGGTAATTTCTTAATCCCTTCGTACAGTAAATTGGTTGTTGTCCTTAATTTTTATTCATGTTCTGGCAATTTATAGTGCGCATACATGCACTGAATTTGCTCTGTTTAAAGTTTGCTGTCTAGAGTTAGACATTCTCTATTAGTGTTGGAAAAAAAAATCATTTTATTGAATTCTTGATATTTTAAATTTTGGCCTACTTTGGGAAGGAATATTTTCATTTACGCATTTTTTCAAGTTTTTTCGTAATTGGAGGACGGACTCTCTCTCTCTCTCTCTCTCTCTCTCTCTCTCTCTCTCTCTCTCTCCTCTCTCTCTCTCTCTCTCTCTCTCTCTCTCTCTAAATTCGCCCAGTAATCAAGGCCTTGATTATACAAATCTCATGGTCACTCATTCTATTTATTACGCGAAATTTTGGCGACTTGCTTTGATCAACACTCTCCTCCCCGCCATTTCTGAGACCCACCTAATGTTTTGATTAATGCTTATGGCACAGATCCACGAAAGTGACTCACTCAAGTTACTTGCTTTGATGCTACACAATAGGTCCCTTTTGTGTTTGATGGATGTCACTTGACTTTTTCTATTTATATTGGCAGATATGTAAGTGTTGCACCTGGTGTGTCTAATAGGGATTTTTATTATTATTATTATTATTATTATTATTATTATTATTATTATTATTATTATTATTAATTTTTTTCTCGATATTTGCAGGAGGCCGATTTTCGGCAGCGCCGTAAATTACTCTTAAAGTACTTCACATGTCTAAATATAATTTTCAGGGATTTATGAATTGGATACTTACTTTGTCCATACCAATTTTGATGTTGATACCTGCCATAGAAAAGCCACAACAAACGTTTATTTCCGTATAGGTTGAATGGTTATTTTTAGTGGATGAGTAAATTTGTTCCTAAAATAATTCACATATCCACATGAAACTTTCTTGGATTGATGTGAAACAGTTTCTATGTTCCTGCAAAATATCATGGTATTATTTACAATTAAAAAGACACAGCTATCATGTAGCCTTCTGAAATATGTTAAATGTAGCAGTATAACAGTGAACTGCGTGATACTGAGCGAGATCAACAAGGGGCAATGCCGATTTCATAAGCGATATACGTCCCGAGTTGCACCTGCTAGTATTTTATTTATATATATATATATATATATATATATATATATATATATATATATATATATATATATATATATATATATATATATATATATATATATATATATATATATATATATATATATATATATATATATATATAATATATATATATATATATATATATATATATATATATATATATATATATATATATATATATATATATATATATATATATATATATATATATATATATATATTTATACATATGTATGTGTGTCTGATAATTTTGTCATTAATTCGAGTGACTCACCCTTTCGAATATTGATCCGCAAATACTTCTTTACATCTAATTCACCCTGCTATGGAGAGAGAGAGAGAGAGAGAGAGAGAGAGAGAGAGAGAGAGAGAGAGAGAGAGAGATCTTTGATTATTATGGTATGTCACGTACATAACACACCTGTTTCTGATTAGTGATTTTAAAGGTCTAGTGCAAAAGTCTTGAAAGAGAATAAAAGGAGAAGGACAGATCGCAATGTCACGGTAGTGAAATGTGTTCCAGATGATGGCTGTCAAATCTGTTTGGTTTCTTTTTGTTTAAAATTGTGAACACACGCAGACATACACACACACACACACACATATATATATATATATAATATATATATATATATATATATATATATATATATATATATATATATATATACATATACAGTATATATATATTTATATACTTAATTTTTATTCCCCATTAATGTAAGTGAAGGGAATGTTTCATCGAGAGACGGGTGGCTTTCATCCTTACGGGAATACTAATAAAATAATGAAGATTTCATTAATAAAAAGCCCTTCGTTGAAGATGAGATATAGACCAAGGCGGTTTCACACTGACCGAGGGAGGAGAGGTTGATACAGTTGGTGGGAGGGGGTGTGCTCCAAAATAACCTGCATCATTGTATTTAATTAAAGAAACAAGGATCATTATACTGTATTCTTGGAATGTGGTGTCGAGCGTCTTATTAGCATTATTCATCATACTTAACGACCCTTAATGACTATTAACGACTACCACCAATTGTCAACTGCTCCTTTAATGAGTTGGCGTCGGATAACATTTTCTGCTTTCGCCATTAAGCTGTGAAGTGACGAGATATTCGTCTGTATTTATTTTTTTCAGCCTAATAACGGATACTCGCGTCGTATGTGTTGAGACCCCCGTCTTTTAATTTACGATTTTTTTCCGCCGACGTCATGGAAAAGAAAACTGGGTCGTAAAATATTCCGTCGACCTTTGTTGCCACTTCCTTTTTTCTCCTTCTTTCTCTCTCCATTCCTTGGGGATGGCGAGGGATTTGGAGCGGTGATAAGAGAAATTGAAAGACGTCTCGGAAAGGGAGGGAAGAACTGGAAGGAACAAGGAGTTGAAGAGAGAGAGAGAGAGAGAGAGAGAGAGAGAGAGAGAGAGAGAGAGAGAGAGAGAGAGAGAGAGAGAGAGAGAGACCATAAGTTCAGAATGGATTCGTATTTACATGCCATTTAATTTCTTAGCAGCTGTTGGTCATCCAATCGCTGTTATTATTATTATTATTATTATTATTATTATTATTATTATTATTATTATTATTATTATTACGATCCAAGCTACAACCTAAGTTGAAAGGTGTAATGTTACAAGTCTAAGGAATCCAACAGGGAAAGCTGCCCTATTATATCCGAGAAATAATTAAAAAGAAAAAATGTAATATATGAAGATCAGTAGCAACGTTCAAATAAGTTAGTGATACATAAACTTTGAAACCAGACTTATACTCAGCAGAAAAGCATTATTAAGCCATTCTGCTGATTCAGTCGCCAGATAGGGAAGATCATTCCACAATCTGGCCACAGCTAAAAAATAACTTGTGGAATACTGAGTAATATTGAGTCTCATGGTGGCGGTGACAAGAGCAAACTTAACTGCCTACCTTATAATACGTACTGGATAGTACAGTTTAGGAAGATATAAATGCAATTGATGGTCAGAATCATGAAAAAACTTATGCAACATGCATAAAGAAATAACTAAACGACGGTATCAGAGACTAATGACCAGATCAGGGATAGAAATTTAATAGACTGGAAGATTTTTTTTAACAAATTGACATGAGTCAGCAGCTGAAGATCAGATAGAACAATATTTTAAACATGGTAGAATGAAAGAATTAAAACATCTATTTAGGATAGATGAATTAACCGAAAATCTCAAAAGAATCTCAACAAGTCAATGTTTCTTTTATATTGAAGAAGAAACAGACCTATTTTGTTTCTGAAAAGTAAATTTGTAATCAAGAATTACATCTATAATTTTAGATGAGTTATGTAAGGTTAAAGAGCCGTTGTCAATGCAATAATCTGTGTGTTGAGGAGCCACTGTCCTTGACCTACCGGCAATCGTACTTTGAGTTTTGTAGGGTTCAAATTCATCCCCCATAATTTGTTTCATGGACTAATTTAGCTAGATCTCTGAGATTCGACAACCGCAGGTCTAAATTCAAGAGATGAAATTGATATAAAGAGTGTAGCATCATCTGCATATGTAACAAACTAGTTTTCTAGGCCAAACCACATATCGTGTGTGTGCAGTATGAAAAGTCATGGGCCGGCAACTCTGTCTTGACTCTTTAAGGAACACCATATATTATATTCCTGTAGTCACTACTTTTTTTTATATATTATTATTTAGTATTCAATATTAATGCTAAAAAAAAAAGACCCATCTACACGAATCTGATAAGTTTGAAAACAAGGGTCTACGAGTAACACGGTGAAACGCAGCTCTAAAATCAAAGCCAATCATGCAAACTTTCTAACCACAAAGAAGAGGCTTTTCGATCTTTCTTCCTTCTTTCAATTTTTTCACTTTTTAAATAGACCTTTAAAATCGGTAGTTAGAAACAGGACATACGGGCATAACCCTCTCTCTCTCTCTCTCTCTCTCTCTCTCTCTCTCTCTCTCTCTCTCTCTCTCTCTCTCTCTCAAGGCAGTGTGAATTAGAAAAAATAAATAGTTACACAAATCTTGGGATAAGATATTGTACAATGGACTGGTTATATAAAGTTCAGACAAAGGAATAAAGTTTGCTTTGGAAGAGTGTTGCGAAAGATGGCTTGAAAAAAATTTCATAATTGAAACGTTACAGAAGAAAACTGGAATTTCCAAAGGGCCTGGTTACAGAAAAGAGAGGAGCTAGTGAACAGAATGGTCTCTAATCAAAGTTATTACTTTAGTATTTCGTGAGAGATTGGGACAACATAATAGAGAAATTTCAGGGAAAGAGGTTATAAATGGTAATTTACGTAGAAAGTTTGGATAAAGCAAAATAACAAAGTTTTTTTTTTTTTCACGAAAGACAATTGCTGATACCCTTTTAAAGGTATTGGGATTAGGAAATAAACAGAAAAAAAAATAGAAAAAAGAAAAGAATTGTCTTTATTGGATAATCGAAGCCATGAAGAGAAAAGTGGATTCCGGAGTTGACTCGGTCTCATGGCGCAAAATTATAGTTAATTGCTGCCAAACCAAATAGGTGAGGGAACTTAATTTCATAATTAGAGAAAGAAGAAACTCTGAATTTGGAATTTATCTTGATTAAGTAAGGGATAACTTTTCAAATATGACCGTCTGATCGATGACGGGAAAACACATTAAGCTAACTCTGTTAACAGGAATTTTAAGAAGTCAAGGTAGTTTTGGACCGTTCAGTATTTTGCCGAGAGAACTTCAAAAAGATCACCGGCAAATAGAAAGAACAAAAGTGATTGGCAAACAAAGTTGAATGAAGTAGGAGTAGCAGTGTCTATAAAAGATTGCAAGTTGGAAAATGAGTCTCCAAAAATGAATGAAACCGTTTTACTAGAGTACTTGAAACAAAAATTGAATTATGAAGACAGGAAAGAATTAGATTTGAAAATATGAAATATTAGGAGATTATAATTAGATATTTTATATCTGTTTAGGCTCTTCAAGATGAGTACAAACCATCAAGTTTTTTCTATGAGTTTAACTTCATAGTTTACTGGTTAGTTATCCTCTTTATTTTGATTTGTTTATTTCTCTTTCTTTGTTCTTTCTTTATTATAATTTATGCTTTAATTTTCAATCTCATTTCCCATAATGGTCAGGTTTCCCTGTTTGGTCCCTAGAGTTCGTAGCATTTTGTTTTATCAACTAGGAGGTTATCTACTACTACTACTGATGCTGTTGGTACTTTTAATAGTAATAGAGGAAGTAAATCCCCATGGAAGCGATGTACGTGTTTCGTCAAAATGGAAACCTCTGAAATAAGGACTTTGTTTGGTGCACAATTGTCACGTTGTTTATAGTTTTTGCTCAAAGGTCCATAAAGTATCAGTAGTGATAATACCAACGTTGAAGGTAGTGGTAATAATATTAGTTTTATTCAAGGTGGTAACGCTAATAGCTATGCGCATAATGTTAATATTTGACGAGGTGGTAGGTAGTATACTGGGGTAGATGTTTGACTGGGATTTTTTAGTTTATCCACCCAATAGGATTTTGTACATTTTGCCTCAAAATATAAAAGGTTCTTAGAGGCAACTTTTTTTGTGTGTAGAAAACAAGTTTATTTTTGCCGAAGATTAAGACTTGCTGATCTCCTTGACAATAAACGCCACTGTATCTACGCCCTGATATGTGTATTACCACTGCCTGAAGCACACCAGTTTACGACTAGAACGTTTAATTGTTCTTTTAATTGATCGTGTGCATCTGTGGTTCTATTTTATTCATAAAACAACAACGATAGCTAATGTTGTTTATAATGATAAAAGTTTCTTCATCACTAGAGGTTTAGTCTTTATATACGTTTTCTTGAGTAAATCATTCTGTATCCTTTTACAATGTTTTATGAGTAATTGAGACAAATTCTCTATATATGTAAGATAAATGTCTCTCTCTCTCTCTCTCTCTCTCTCTCTCTCTCTCTCTCTCTCTCTCCTCTCTCTCTCTCTCTCTCTCTCTCTCTCCACTTGGACCAGGAGGCAATGGGAAATATATTAATTAGTGAAACGGTCTCATCAGTAAATAATGACGATCAAAGACTCCTAAACCTAAATTTGCACACAAAATTATAGTATCTGGAGCCATTCCTGGTAAAGAGAACATATATAAACACACACACACACACACACATATATATATATATATATATATATATATATATATATATATATATATATATATATATATATATATGTGTGTGTGTGTGTGTGTATGTATCTACACAGTGTTCGAATAAAATAAGTTTACACCATTGGAAAGCTGTAAATAGCAGTTGAAAACCGAAAATGAAAGGAAAATTTCTCAGTTGAAGAATTTTCCGAAATTTAGTAAGCGCAATATTTTTTTTTTTTACTCAGATGCGTTAATGTCAGGATTACACATCTATGATTGCTTACATGTGTAACTACAATCTAGATTTTAAATGTGTAGCCGAAAAATATTTTGTTCAGTTTTGGACCGAGTGGACAAAATGTCTCCCCAACACTATCTTGTCTTTCTGTCTCCCCTCTTTTTTTTTTCATCTGCTCATTAGGTTGTTATCACATCAGATCTGGGTGGAGTATCGACCATGTGTTACGCTTTGAGGCGCAAACTTCAACCCCTTATGCTGTTTTACATTTTCGTATGGCCTCTGTCCCGGATTACGTCAGTGATAAACATGTCAATCTAAAGGATAATTCACGTTTTGTTTTCGTTTCCCAATCTTGTATACAGAAATATTTTCCGAATACTTCTTTGTTTGTTATCATTGGCAGTTGGAATTTGTTTTTAATATTTCCATGGTTTGAATAATTTTGATTATTGTGTGTCATGAGTTTTTGATTTTGGATGGAAATTACAACTTCATACATACTTAAATAATCCACACGAGGAATATATCAGAATAACACATGTACAAACACACACAATGTTGGTGGACTAGAGGTTCAATCGAAGCAAATTGGGGTCCAGACAACTAGCTCTGGTCTCCCTTAACATTGTCGGAGAGTAATGGAGTCGTGAAAGAAAATTCGAATCGATTGCAGATAACACACAAGTGTAGGAGCATTCGGATTAAAGATAATGAGGGGCAGATATACATGGGCAAACCTAGAGGCCTCGAACTGCAGACAGTTCAATTGACAAGTGAATTGAAGGCGAGGCGGTGATGTTTTCTCTTTTAGGGTAATTTGTTTTCACAGGGTAAATAATTCAATTAAAGGTCGTGATTGTATCTCTTCTTGTTACTGTAAGAACAGTTGATGATTTTGTGTATTGATTAAATATGTTTTAAAGTATGAAACTTTCATCCATAAATACTTATATGATGCGGATTTACATATAAATATATAAACTTCGCCTCACGGCAATCACTTTTTATGCTTTTAGAATATTTTGAGGCGAGTGGCAGTTAAAAGCAACAGGAGCCACAGTAAAAGAAGGGCGGAGTCGGGCAAGAGGTAGTGACAGCCTCGCTTCCCGGCCTTGTCAAGAACGTAAATTTATTGCATATGTTAAAAGCCATTTATGCAGCCTGAACACCGATTTCCTTCCTCATTAAGTCCTATCCCTACTGGCATCAACGGGTAACAGGTCGGAAAAAAGATGTCAATATTAATGACTTTCTCAGACCCACCGCTGCTGCTGAGGTCATGGCGTTTAGTGGGTGTCCAGTTTGTGGAAGTATTTATCTTTTCTTCGGGGAGCCACAGCTTGGAAAAGAATAAGAGCCCAGTCGACAGAAACGCTTGTATACAAAAACGCAGACATGATCAGTCCCGTAAGATGAAGGGAGATAAAAAGAAAGATGAAATACTACGCTGAATCAGTAAGAGAAAAGGTTTTGTGTATTAGATTATATTTATTCGTTCTCGTGTTCTCATCACCACGTTATGTTCTCATAAGACATCCGTGTCTGCTGGCCTTGGGTGTGTTCAGTATGAATTAAGCAAACATGACTTGTGAATCGGTAAAAAATATATAGTTTTCTAAGTTTTAAATCTCAATCGTTCGCTTATGCAAATATTGATTGACTCAATCGAAAAGGTTACTTAGTAGCTGAGCGATAGACGGGAATGCGTAAGTTGAAGATACTTGAGATTCCTGGAAAAATGAAGAGGCGGTTTGTAACCTCATTCTGTTACGGATTGCACAGTTTTGAAGTGAACAGTTCAGTTCAAGGAATGCCAAACCAAAGAATCGAGTTTCTGCTATTAGCTGCGGTAAACACTTGACTGTCATCGAGCATCTGTTTGGCAAGGATGTTGAGACTTTTGTAGAGGAATGTAATTGGAATACATATTGAAACCATTTCTTTGATAAACAAATAATGTTTGATAGATAGAAGTATCGAGATATGTAAAAGAATGAATGGAAGAGGTGAATAATTGATTATAATGCTTCAACGCTTATTACCGTATATAAAGTAAAAATGTCTTGCTGATAAATCTGAAAACTTTGCAGTAATCTCTAAATATGATTGAATGCCCTTGTTTTATATATATATATATATATATATATATATATATATATATATATATATATATATATATATATATATATGTGTGTGTGTGTATATATATATATGTGTGTGTGTGTTTATACTGAATATAATGTATGATTTATTCAGCAATAAGCCTTTACCCCAATAGGAGGTGGTCCCAATGTAGAATAACACAACAGTTACTGCTACCTTATTTCATTAATATTAAACCTAGGATAAGCCCCCGTGCAACATATGTATATATATATATATATATATATATATATATATATATATATATATATATATGTGTGTGTGTGTGTGTACACACACAATTGACATCATGATTTCATATGTTATATATGAAGGCTAATGCCTACGGCATGATAGATATATTGGTGTGCTACTGTCTTAAGCACACATTTGAGTATGAGTTGTTTTCAGATGTATTTAAATGGTTTACTGAATACATCTTAATGGTTTTTAAGTTTTATTTTTAATAAACAACAGAGTTAAACATCTCCATCACTGGAGGAAGCTGTGTTGGTCCACATGACCAATTCTGGTGAAGTTTAGATATGAACTGAATAAATTATCGATATCACAGATATCGTATGCTTGCTTTAATTTAGCCACGTGACGGAATCGGAAGACACCTGCATCCGGTGACGTCACAAACTTTCACACGAGGAGACAATGTGTTGACGTTAAGAAAGAATGTCAATTTGCCGAGGGTTGCATTATACATCCTGTTTATAATTTGAATGACTACAGCAAATCTCAGGGTTAGCTCTTCCAACCAACATGACATATTACGTCATTTGTTTTAAACATGTAATATTACTATTCTAACTATTACATAAGCTCGGCCAGCTATCTCAATTTTTTTACAAAAATTTAACAACAAGCCGAAACATGGTTATTAGGTGTGACTGGACATACGTATTATTCTTTGTTTAGCTTTAGCCATAATCAACTGAGGACGAATGTCCAAATAGGCACATTAAAAAATAATAACAATAATGCATACAAAAAAGATATTACCAAAGCAAAAAGAAAAATGCATGATAAAACCAAGATCATATATATGGTACATTGCTAGCAAATGATTACATGGTACCAAAAAACAAAATAAATTCTGACTTACAAATGATTCGGTAACTTGATAAAGAATAATTGTTACCTTTGTCAGAAACAAGATACTCAATTTTTAGTGCACAAACACGAATTCCTGGTACGTACACGTACCACGGTTTCGTACATATATATATATATATATATATATATATATATATATATATATATATATATATATATATATATATATATTTATATATAGGGCTGATATATTTTATTAGATGCCCATAGATTCTGTTATATATTTTATTATATTTTTTTTTTTTCTCTTTTCTTTTTTTAACATTCCGGCTTATATACTTTTATTAGATGCCGAGAGAAAAAAATGATTTATATCCTTTTTTATTTTATTTATTTTTTAAATGTTGTTTTAAATGTATTTTTAACAATGCAAATGTAGAGAATTTCTTTAATTACATATTACTAGCGTACTAATCAGCTTTTCATACAAACATCTTCCTGACAAATTACTCCCTTAGCGAATGAGGTGGCCACTCATACAGCTTTGAACTGGATCAGATAGGGGGTATTGTCAGGGCTATGCAACTCGTTCCTTTGTAGCTGCTTGCTGTGCCGTAACCTACGCCAAACAAGGATGTTCACGGCGATAAATATCATCACCGTGACACACAAACTAGCCAGTATTATGGGGTGAAGAATCTCTTTATAAGTCGGTGACAGGTGGTCCTTTTCGGTAAGTTTCATCAACCGCTTTGCCACACGGCCGTTGTAAGGGAGAGGAAGTGCTGGCATTGTAGAGGTCCACCTGAAGTTCGCGAAGTAGGCTCGTTCTCTGATGATTGTCCGTAGGCCAGTCACCATGGAATTCGGGGAAGTCCCGATACAGCCATCTGCTGCGACGAAGATGTGGTTGAAGGATGCGGGTCCGTCAGGGCATGATACATTGAAGCCGTCCTTGTCGTATCGTATCCACGAGCCATTATTTAGTCTGTAATTGAATTCCTTATTGTCAAAGGGATAAAGCTTATCCAGACAATTTTCACTTGTATGGGAGAGAGCACCGTCTAGCACTCTACCTAACTCGCATGAATCCATTATGTTTTTACGGAATTCAAATGAGTCAGCTGTACATATTTTTCTATCCATTGCGTCTGAACAGTGAGTTAATTGATTTAAGTCTTTAATGACCGTATATGTTTCCTTGTCTGGGGAAATCAATTCGTGTCCTGTCAAACTGGATATTACTGGATTTGAGTGATTCGTCATGAAAGTCGGAAATGGTGATATCCTGTAAGATTGCCAGGCATCAGAAGAATCAAAGGGAATTGTAATCCTAATCTTGTTATTATCTACGTTTACTGTAATTAGGCTGTAATAAAATTCTAACCTATGTCCGTCTAACAAAGGAACATAGCCTAGTTTATCCCACCGCTGCCACCATTTATTGGTGTGCTACTGTCTTAAGCACACATTTGAGTATGAGTTGTTTTCAGATGTATTTAAATGGTTTACTGAATACATCTTAATGGTTTTTAAGTTTTATTTTTAATAAACAACAGAGTTAAACATTCTTGTAAATGTTATAGGAGCACAACGTAAACCAAAAGGCATCCGTAAAAATTCATAATGTCCCCTGGCTGTGCTGAAGGCTGTGTATGGGATACTATCTTCTAATGATATCTGGTGAAAGCCTTTAAGTAAGTCCAAACTGGTAAAATATTTATTCTGACCTAACAAAGACAAAATATCGTCAGTACATGGCACTGGGAATTGATCAGGGATCGTTTCCTCGTTTAGACGACGAAAATCGACGCAGATACGCCATGTTCGATCTTTTTTCGGTACAACTATTAAAGGAAAATTATAAGGGCTATTTGATTTTCTAATGACTCCTTCCTCTAACATTTTACCTACTTCATCATTTATTTCATTCTGGAATTTCATAGGGAGTCTGTACGAGGGTACATATATAATTTTTTTCTTGTCTTTTAACCTTATTTGATGCTCGATCACATCTGTTTTTCCTAAGGATCCATCGGTAGTGGAAAAGACATCTGTATATTTAGTTAAAAGTTCAAAAATTTTCTGCTGAATTTCTTCGTCTTGAATGTCCTTACGGATTTTATTTTTAATAGATCGTAAAAGGGATTCATCCGCAACTGATTGAGAGTGATTGATTTCAGCAACGGTAAGAATACGATGTTTATAAACTTTTACATCCAAGATATGTTGATTTTTGTGAATTACTAAAGTGTTATTCAAATGATTACAGACTTCGATATTACATTGCTGATGTGAGCCTACTGTATAAATAGCTTGTGTGACAGACAATCCGTTAGTTTTCAAAGTATCAGAAAGGATTAATATTTCAGATCCCGGTAGTGTTTTCTTTATTTGCACTATTAAATTCGAAGGTATGTTTGGTTCGATATATTGCGTGCAAGATGATATTACGGGTGAACGAGAATTCTGCTGGGTCGCGTATATTATTTCTTTATTAGTGAGACAAGTTATTGGTTCTTCAACGTACGTTACGGTTACATTTGTCGTCTCCTTTTTATCCAAAACTGACTTTAAAGTATTAGAAGACTTATAGAATTTCCCTTTGATATACACGCCGTGCTTGGCAGGAGCTAAGATAATGTTTTGATTTCCCATAGATGGGTATCCTATAATTACAGCTGGATACATATTAATGTTTTTCACAACAACAAATGTATCGGCAAACGTGCGATTACCGACTCTGAACTGAATATGAGTTATGCCTATGACGTTCAATTCATTATTTCCTATACCTGAAAGTCTAATTCCTGATTTTTCAATCGGAAAGTTCGAAAACAACAAATGATGCGTCTTCAAATCCATAATATTACGTGGACTACCAGAGTCAAAAAATAACGTAAAGGATTTGTGTTCTAAATTTACAGCATATAAGGTTGGCTGTAACTCATTTTGGCTTATTATTGTATGAATTCGTTGCAAATCTACGGGAGCATGCACTGTTTTACTTAATTCGGCCGTGTGTTTCATAGGAAAATCTATTGTCTCACAATTATCTGATAAAACATTAAATTGATTATTCAATACTATTGATGTTGACATAAATGACCTTGACCCAACATCACTCTCTTCCCCTCTAGAGTTAACTATGTGGTATTTGCTTTGCTCTGCACATTCTGAAAATTAGGCTGACTTTGCGAGGTCTGGTTTGACGGCCCAGGCTCAGCGATATTTGAAGAAGTGTTTGTTTGTTTCGGACTCTGAACTGCATTGACATTTTGTTGTTTCTTCTTATTGTTAAAATGAGGATTTTTCTTTTTATTTCAATATGGAACTGACTGTGGAATTGACTGTGTATTTCTAGGATATTGTTGTGTCTTACGCGCGTAACATTGACTATAAGAATGTGATGCTGTGTTGTGAACTGAACAAAATTTCGTTCTACAGTCTGCGCTTATGTGACCTTGACGTTTGCAGTTGTAACACGTCACTCCCGCTACTGGTTTGTTAATTACGTTCACTGTTTGTGGTTTTGTTTCATTCTTAGCAAAAACTTGAGTTAACACGGGATCGAGATCTGGACACTTGGACATGTGTTTCTTTATCTGTTTATAGACATCCAATTCCGTACTTGCAGGCATTAACTTCTTATCAAAGCACCGCGCTAAAGCTTCAGGCAACATAAGTGTCATGCAAGTTAAATACATTAATCGTAAAAAATCTTTCACGGAGATGTTATCGTTAGTAACCCAAGTGGAATTACCTAAAATGTCCTGATATTCGTTAAGCCTATCAGCTATGAGAGCTGCTCTCTCAACAACATTAAGCCGATTCATAGTGGCTTGATTAAGTGTATTTCGTAACGTTAACACTACATCCAAAGCTTCCTCACCCCCATAAATCGCGCGTAACCTAACTTTGAAATCATCCCAAGTAACTGCTTCCTGAAATGAAACACCTCTTAAATACACACTCGCATCCCCCTTAGAAAAATCTATAAAACTTTTAGCTTCTTGTAATTGTACAAAAGGATCTACGATTTGTTTGGCATTTAAATGGGCATCAACGGATGAAATCCATGACTCCACATTTTGTGGCAAGAACCCGTTGACACGACCTTGAAAAGGAAGGATTGCTGACCTGGCATTTACAAGCGTCACAATTGGAGGAGGATTAGCCTGGCCTACACCACTAGGTCCAGGGGTAGGGCTGACAGGAGGAGCCATGACTGCTGTATTTTTTTTTTCTATCTCTTTGACCCCTTTCAATCCTATCAAAATATCTATATGAGTACAGACGCCCACTGCGTAAACGCATATGTATAATAAAATTCCCCCAACAATGTTACTAATCCCAATACATTTCCCCCCAAGAGGTTATGAAAGAAAAAGGAATTAGCACAAAGAAAGAAAAATTCTAAATGAGAATTCGGAGTTTCTTATAACAAAGTTTAGGAATTCACTCACCCCAGCAATAATTGACTAACGACTTGTGATAACTACACTTCACTGCCCAAACTGAAATGAATACAAAATCTCTGTACTTAGCTTTATATGAAGTCGACACGTCCTCTCTCTCTCTCTCTCTCTTGATGTTTTGTTAGCGATGTCTCGTTCTAGTTTCTTGTTGAATGTAGTTCTTCCTGGATATGTCTTGCAATTGTTGAACGCCAGTCCTTGGGTTTCCTAGGATGTTGATTGAAGATTCAAGTTGTATACTAACATATGTTGATGTTAGCTTTTCCGTTGGACTTAGTCAAAATTGTAGATTCTTGTAGATAGTTTTGAGTTCTTGAAGATCTTTATCAGGTATTACAGCTTTTATTTTGAAGTCTTGAAGATCATTCTCTGGTTTTACAGCTTTTATGTTGAAGTCTTGAAGATATTTCTCTGGTTTTACAGCTATTTATTTTGAAGTCTTGAAGATATTTCTCTACTGTCTTAGAGTTTAACCGCTGCCACCATTTATTGGTGTGCTACTGTCTTAAGCACACATTTGAGTATGAGTTGTTTTCAGATGTATTTAAATGGTTTACTGAATACATCTTAATGGTTTTTAAGATTTATTTTTAATAAACAACAGAGTTAAACATCTCCATCACTGGAGGAAGCTGTGTTGGTCCACATGACCAATTCTGGTGAAGTTTAGATATGAACTGAATAAATTATCGATATCACAGATATCGTATGCTTGCTTTAATTTAGCCACGTGACGGAATCGGAAGACACCTGCATCCGGTGACGTCACAAACTTTCACACGAGGAGACAATGTGTTGACGTTAAGAAAGAATGTCAATTTGCCGAGGGTTGCATTATACATCCTGTTTATAATTTGAATGACTACAGCAAATCTCAGGGTTAGCTCTTCCAACCAACATGACATATTACGTCATTTGTTTTAAACATGTAAAATTACTATTCTAACTATTACAGATATAGTAGTCAGTAAAACATTTTACTTATATAAATATCCAGTTATAAAAGTATTTTGAATTATTATTTTTATAAGTTATACTGAGTAGTTACTAACATTGTTCTTCAGTGCAAATTATACTTTTATGATATGGGTGCAGGTAAAACTCCGTTTAGTATTCTAATTTGCTGAATGAACTTTGGTGTACAACGATTTTACAAATCTCTTCTACATTGTAGAAATAATAAAAACAAAACTGAAACAACACCAATTCTCTTGAAGTTTGGAGGCTGCAACCGTGGACTGCTACTTCACACTTCGCATTTGGGATACGAATTCATGCGTCCCCCGATGTGGGCAGATAGGGAACTCGATCTTCAACAGGTGTCCACCCACTGACACCTCGTCTGGGTAAAATTCCTCCTACATCCTCTCGGCAGGAGGTAGATTTTTTCACCTCTCTGTTGAAAGGCAAAAGAGCTTCTAAACTCTCTCCTGTTTCTTCTTGCGATCAATTTAACCGCATTCTTGAAGTTAGGTAAGTGCTGTCACGTCTGCACTTGTTGGGGGGCCACGCCCCAGGATGGGGAGAAGAGGGGAACCGTTTACTGCGATTGCTTGAGAGAAAAGGACGCGCTCTGCTTTCACACAGTCGCTCAAGTAGACCAATCTAGGTGTGTCATTAATTACATCACATCATGTGACTGTTCTTGTGTTTCATTAGTCCCCTCTTCTGACGTAATTGTGACGTCATACACTGAGCTTGGCTTCCCGGCCACGTCATTGTTACCGGCTGGCTTTCTTGGTGGCCGGTGAACATTGTGTGGCAATGACTCCTTCAACTGAGTAATCTTTCTCACAGGACTTTTGGGTTATCGAAACTCTAACGTCAGCTTTTAGCACACACAGTACCATTACACTCCTCTCTCTCTTTACGAAATCAACTAAACTTATTTGTGTCAATCGTTTAATTAACGAACGAAACTCATAAAATAGCTACTCACATCCATATATTAATTTATTCGTTGTGAAATTCTCTTTTGACATGACATACGAATATATATATATATATATATATATATATATATATATATATATATATATATATATATATATATATATATTTATATTTATACACACACATGTTAAAGCCGAATATAGAGACGACTGGTCTAATCTAACTGAGGCCCTTTGCGTCAATTGGTGCGGGAAGAGATCATGATGATGATGTGTATATATGTTACAGGCAAACTGTGTAACCAGGTATGAAGATTTTAGGCATTTCGTGAAATGACTGTTTCACTTAGGGATTTCACGAAATGTCTAAAATTTTTGGGCGTTACAGGAAATGCCTGGTTCATAAGAGGGTTTTAGTTCAATACTGAATATTGTCTATGCTTAGAATATTTTAGTAGCGTGTAGCACTTCAGCTTAGCCTCATAACATTGACACCTATTGATACTGCGCTTTTTTTTAACCTGAACTTGCACAACTGCAATGCAGGTGTCCGTGGCCTCTAGAGGGGCCTTTCTTCAGTGCCTCACGAAGAGATACTTGCTGTTCTTGATTGATTTCATCAATACCTAACAATCGTTGGGGGCACAAGTTGAATTAAATCCTAGATCCAAGAAGATTTCTTGGATCTCCCCTTCCCCTGTCAACTTGTAGAACTGGCACAGCGACATTGTCCCCTATATCCCCGGCCTTTAAGTCGATCCTACTGTGTTTAACCCTATGTTCTGCTTGGCACAATTGAGCCTCTCTGGCTTTCTTGGGGTTCTTGAAAATTTCTTCTTTTCTTGATGCAATATTGATGGACTGAGTGGTGGAGGACATTTTTGGAATTCGGCTAGCAGGGATGAAGCAAGTACAAATGTTGGTGTGTCTGGCACTGGAAGGTTGGAGATGATGACTGGCTCATCAAGGACCTGGGGTGGCTGGGTGGATTTAATGACTGGCTCAGAGGCCTAGAGTGGCTCATCAGTTGGATCAGTAGGAGGTTGGGCTCCTATTGCTACAAGATCATCTTCTGTCTCTAAGCGGTCGCTGACCTCCTGAGGCAACTATTGCAAGTGAGTCCAACCTATGGATCCTCTCCAAGCAAAGCAGTATATGGGGTACTCTTGATCCCTGATTGGTATGAAGAGTTCTTCTGGTTCTGAACAAAACAAAGGCCTAGGGACCAATCCCGGGTGTTCTTGTCAAGAGAGCCAAGCAGCCAGCATGTCTTTGATGTCCGAGTTCGCCCATTTGACTGAACCTTGACTCTGTGGGTGCTGGGGCTGGCCATGCACAAGACGAAGACGGGGCCATAAATCCTACAATTCTCGAACCACCTATGCACTGAAGTCGGATCCATTATGTGATTGAAGGATGCATGGAACACCAATTAATAAGAAGATATCCAAAAGCTGAAAAGCAACCCCAGCTGCTCTCTTGGACGTGAATGGGCGCAGGATGACAAACTTGGTCAGGTGACACTGGTACACCATGATCCACCATGGTAGCGAGAATTGAAATCTTCAGTAAGTATGGGGCGAACTACAACTCCCTTTGTCTCGGGTCTTTTTGTCTTTTATTGGCAGGTGATGTGGTAGGACTTGAACAGGTCGACAGCCTCTCATGTGATGTTTGCATACTTTAGACTCAATTGCTTGAGCATGCGATTTTTTTCCACCAAGACCTGTAACAATGTGGGCCTGTTGGATGATGGCAAACGTGTCCTCAATAGAGACATGGGAGGAAGGTTGGTCCTCTGAAGATGAACGTGCCTTGATCATTTTCTCCACATCACCACACTGTAGAACCTCATACCTGGATAGATAAAACAAATAGTATAACCCTATAATATAAATACATGTAATTATAGATATAAAAATGCGTTAACATATAAAATGTCCTGTCATTATTAAAATGATTAAAATTGTTGTTCATCAATCATTTCATTAAAAGCCTAGTAATTTAATGAAACTGTTCTAAACTATAATCTAAAACTGCTTATATTGATCAGGGTATCTACTTACTTCAGAATATAGTATCTATGGCGAGACTTAGAAGTTTTATCCTATGAGGCAATCTTCAGCTCTTCAATTGTTGAATTATACACATCTCTAGGCAACAAGTATTTTTGACATTTATCATACTTTTGAAAAACCTCATTCCTAAAACTTAGTTTCAGTATCATTTGCCATTTTGAAGTCTATCAATATACCAAATTTGAAAAAGTTTTATTCTCCCAGTAAATGAATAAGCACTATAAGATAACTTCCACTACCAAAGGCAGAATGACCCGTCAGGATATCCACATCCCCAATCAGCTCACTGGTGATGAGTAAATTACCTACTCATATAATTAAAAGAAAACAAAATTAGTGAATTACCTGCTCACATAGTTAAAAGATTACAAAGAAAGAGGCCATTTCAAACAAAATGGTAGTTAAATTTAAATTGAACACTTGTACTTGAAACAACTCTGGCTACAAATTATATGAAAATGAAATGCATGGAAATTATATGGAAATATTTAACAGATATACAGAAATAGAGAAAAATCATAATATAAAGATTCAAAACCAACTTTAAGTGAATAAGAATTCGTGTTTACGTAATATATACTTACCAAACAAATAAAATAAAAGTGCTGTTTTCAAACAAATACCAGAATTACACGGTTTGCCTGACTTCTATCAAGCAAAGTGTGTAGTAAGAACTTCTAAATTTCACTCATTTCACGTAATGTCTGGAGATTTTAGTCATTTTGGGAAATCCCTTAGTGAATTAGTCATTTCACGAAAGGCCTAAAATTTTTAGGCATTTCGCGAAAGGCTTGGTTACACAGTTCGCCTGTAACACACACACATATACTGTATGTGTGTGTGTGTTTATATATATATATATATATATATATATATATATATATATATATATATATTCATGTGTGTGTGTGAGTGAGTAAAGAAGGAAAGTTCATAAGGAATGAGTTAGGGAAATAATCGTTTTGTTATAGGAAGATTAAGGTGCCAAAGTCGGCTGTAAGAATTAAAGGTTGGCTAAGGCACCAGTCACCCATTGAGATACTACCGCGAGAGAGTTATTGGGTCTTTTGACTGTCCTGACAGTACAACATTGGACCCTCTTGTTACGGCTCATTTTTTTTATTGCCTGCACATACACCGAATAATCTGGCCTATCCTTACACATTCTCCTCTTTTTTTTCTCTCTCTATCTCTCTCTCTCTTTACACCTGACACAACTAAGATACTCAAAAAATTCTTCTTCACTCAAGAGGTTAACTACTGCACTGTAATTTTTCAGTGGCTACTTTACCCTTGCTAAGGGTAGAAGAGACTTTAGCTATGGTTAGCAGCTCATCTAGGAGAAGGACACTCCAAAATTAAACCATTGTTCTCTAGCCTTGGGTAGTGCCATAGCCTCTGCACCATGGTCTTCCACTGTCTGTCTGGATTTAGAGTTCTCTTCATTGAGGATACACTCAGGCACACTATTCTATTTGTTTCCTATTTACTTTCCTCGCTAAGTTATTAACCCTGTTATAGACCTTGGGTTTATAGCATCCTGTTTTTCGAACTAGGGTCGCAGCTTATGTAACAATAATAACAATGATAATGATGATGAGGAGGAGGAGGATGATACGAGGGAAAGTGTTTGGTAAGAATTTGAGACAGTAAGACAGGTAAAAGATGAACTGTTAGGGGAAGAACAGTGTGAGTATAGTCTATGGAGATGGGGTGTAAATCATGTTTGTTACAAAACAGTGATGTGAATAATTTCAAAATACACAGTGAATAGTTTCAAAGTTATTTAAAGTAAAAATATATCATTATAGAATCGATTGAGAGGCAATGTGTAGGATGTCGAAAACAAGGGTCATGATAGGTCATGGAGAGCGATTTAATCGAAGCACGGTTTGGGTTATATATGCAGGAGATTGACTTGTTCGGTGTGTAAGTAGGTATTAGACATGGATGCGTGGTATTTCCACCGGGAGGTCAAATAAAGGACAGTACATGCGAAGTTATTGGGTGAAGAAATGAATTTTGGATGAATTGTAAAATATTTGGTAGTTGCAGATGAATGTGGGTGATCGGGGACAGTATAGAAAACAACAGAATCATACAAAATGGTTTGGAAAGGTTTGCGTAAGTGTGATTGTGCAGGAATATAAATTTATGATAGTAAAACAACACTAGAAAGAACGATCCATGAATGATGGAGGAATGGAAGTTATTGAGATGGTAGAACATGAAACGGCTGTTGGTAAAGTGAGAGAAGATCTGAGGCAATAAATGGTATGAATATAAGTGCAAACTATTGTAAAGTGTCTTTAAGTGGTTTTTGGAGAACAATTTTGAAATACAGGAATGATTAGCAACGTTTATATTGCTGATGTTGAAAGTGAATGATGAATGCGAATAAAAGAAAATAATATGCAAGGAGTTACTATGAAGCGTTTATGCAGTATATGTGGTTTAATTACAATTAAAAGATTGAGAAAATGTCGGACTATGCAGCAGTATAAAAAAGAAATACCATTAGATTAGATGAGAATGAGAATATGGCTCTTGAGTATTTTTGAGACGGTTCATTAATAACGTAAGAATTTAACTACAATAGGCTAATGAAATGGTTCTTAGTTCATAAGTGCTAGGGGGTATGAGAAGAGGGAGGTCTAGAAATAAGTGGGTAAATCTTGAGACAGGCATCTCGAAAAGGAAAACCTCAATAGGATTCAAGTTCGTGAGCATGGAAGACAAATTTTAATGATGTATTGTATGTAGGGCATGATTGCTAT
Source organism: Palaemon carinicauda (assembly GCF_036898095.1). Classification (NCBI taxonomy): domain Eukaryota; kingdom Metazoa; phylum Arthropoda; class Malacostraca; order Decapoda; family Palaemonidae; genus Palaemon; species Palaemon carinicauda. Next base: position 11,065,400 of record NC_090765.1, on the reverse strand, counting down.
GCCATCTGCGTAGTGTAAAAAGCGACCAATACTTTGAAAGTTTTACTGGTTACACACACATAATGTGTGTGTATTTATATATAGTATACGATACATATAATTTATTTTCATTCATGTAAATATATATATATATATATATATATATATATATATATATATATATATATATATATATATATATATATATATATATATGTGTGTGTGTGTGTGTGTGTGTGTGTGTGTGTGTGTGTGTGTTGCTTGTGTGTTTTTAGTTACATACTTTTGTATGAATAATAAAGTATTGGTAATAAGTAAAAAAGAAAAGAAAAGCATTATTCCCTTAAATTTAAAGAAAAATTGAGTTAGTTGAGTTAAATATCGCAATCAACCATGCCAATAGAATTATTTCTTTGATAAGTCTGTTTTGAAAATAAACCTAAAATCTTGGAAAATTATGTCTTTCACTGTAGTTGTGCTTTTGTTGGTGAAGTAACTATTGGTTTGATTACTCTGATAAACCATGATATCAATAGCACGCCTACTGAAAAGTGTACGAATAAACCTTTTTTTTATAGTATTATATGCGTTTCAAGAAGGGAAATGAATATGCACAAGACTGGCCTACATTCATCAGCTAGGCCCCTTACAAAAATCAATTAAGTGTTCATCGTACTGAAGAGGCGATTTAATTCCTTACTGAAGGAATTAAATGGATTTCTCTTTAATATCGCTGAAGTAGCCAAATTTTAAATCCTAACAAATACTGGGGATAAGCATTGATGTGGTCAAGGTAATGAATGTTTCTTGATAATCACGCCATCTCTCCAACGCCAGTAAAGTTTCCCATTAATGATGCTGATTTTACTATGTTTAGTATTTTTTGTTTGTTTAATAGGAGATAATGTTTTTATGCTTTTATAAGTGCATTATTCTTCAGGACAAACATATTTATATGTACACATTTATTTCGTCTAGAGGCGGTGCCGCCAAACGAATTCAGCTTTCTTATTTCTCAACAAGTCCATTGAAGTGAAGTTGCTAGCCCCACGCCTTCTTTACTTGACCCCAACATAATCTGGCTTCTGAGATATATTTTGTGGTCGAACTCTGTACTAGAAATCCGCAGCCTAGTTAATGAACGTCACGGTTTACGTCACTTACCATTCTACGCTCCACCCGACACAACCATCTTATAGGTGTTAAGTTAAAAATAAGAAAACAATGGTCACTGTCTTAACAGTTAAATCGTGTAAGAAACCCCTGTGCAAACTATTTCCACAATATCAGACCCCAAAGGATTCATCTGTAACTTGCCGAACATCATACATGCCTACACTGCACGAAAAAAAAGTCTAGCTTGCTTGCATTCTCATATGTATTGTACAGTACGTTAAGTGCCTCTAGTGCACCGAAATTCAGTAGTTTCTTTGCAACTCTGTCCTCCTCCCCCTCCACCAGCTCTGTATTAGGTGTACTTTTAACCAGTCTATAGTATTGCGTCCATTCTATATGACCAAGCCCTACCAGAACACTCCAATTCATATTTTTATCCATCCTAACCTCACAACGCGAATTGCTACATTTTCACCCCGTTATTTTTTCTAATGCCATATATACCATGCTTTTTACGGAAATAATTCCGCCCTATTATACCCATTTTTATTCAAGTTCCGCACCTCGCTTTCATATCAGAAGGTGGGTTCAATATTCTAACTGTGTAATCAAATCCTGTCTTTCATGGTCACTCGAATAACGAAGTAACTTTAGTATTAATATTTAAGATTTTTACTATTGCATATTTTGTCAATTCTTAGTCTTGTACTTTAATATAATCAAAATGGGAATGTATATATATTTTTGTAAGGGTATATGATTAAATAAGATTAGAATTTATGATTTTGTGTGTGTGTGTGTGTGTGTGTGTGTGTGTGTGTGTTTAGTGAATTTATTCCTTAGCTTTTGTAGTCAGCAATTTTTCTACGCATGTATATTAACGGTTTTTGAAGAATAGCTTCAACTTTTTTCCTGTTTACTTAAGTTTGGTGATTATTTTTGCCATTCTACTATCTGGTGTGATTATAATTATACTTTTATTATTATATCCTGCTTACTTCATCTATCATTCCTTTATGTATGTTTATGTACATGTATGCGCATATGTATACCGTGAAAATGGCCAATACTTACGTTTGCAATGCTTCTTATGTTAGCATTGATTTGATAGGAAAGTAATATGCTGTTGAATATATTTTACTTTATTCAGTTTTATCATTGCCCATATGAATGTTACATTATTCTCTTCAGGTGGGCAGTTGCAAAATATGATATCCAAAGATGTTTCCAACTTTATAATCTCGTCATTTTGTCCTTGTTTGCCCGGCGATGCAAAATCTCATTTTGGTGAAAAGTTGTAATGGAGTTCCTCAATATGCAATATGAAAGGCTTTCATGAATGAATTCATAATCACCAATCTTTTTTCCGTAAGTCGACCGCTCTTGCTTCTTTTTGAAGTCTAATAAAAAATCGTTAATGTGTCGTTTTAGCTTTAATTTCATTTTCTTTTGAGGGCGTGAAAACCTATGAATATCATTTGCATGTCATGTTAAATAAACTTTGGAGACGAGAGCAAAGATAGTGTCCTAAGCGTTTGAGTTATCATAGTAATTATTATATGTGTTTGTGTAAGTGAAGCAAAATCTACACTGAAAACCTTAATACACACACACACACACACACACACACACACACACACACACACATATATATATATATATATATATATATATATATATATATATATATATATATATATATATGTGTGTGTGTGTATATATATATATATATATATATATATATATATATATATATATATATATATATATATATATATATATATACAGTATATATATTACATAATTTATTTAAATGCTGCTCTTGCTTCAGAGAAAAACGTCCTATTCATAGTAAAATCATTAGTTTTTGTCTGTATCCTTAGGTAAAATGTCTTGCTACATGTGGCTTACCCAAACAAAAGGTGACGATAAAGTAAAATTAGATAGATGCTGTGTGTGGAAAGGCAGTGGGGTGGGTAGGTACTCAAATAGCTTAAGAAATTGAACCTTCAATTGAGGAAATTAAAAGACAATGGCTAATCCTTCTAATTCTTCAAGTGTTTATGCTACGGAGAGCTTTTCCATCTCGTTCTTTCGTCTGAAGCCATCAGATTGAAAGTAGTGTCTATACGCACAAGGATGACTTTTGCTGAGAGAGAGAGAGAGAGAGAGAGAGAGAGAGAGAGAGAGAGAGAGAGAGAGAGAGAGAGAGAGAGAGAGAGAGAGTAAAGTTTTTAGTGAGTAAATTTTGTCAATAATATACTCAGTATAGACAACGATATTATGCTTATTACCATTATCACTGAAAAAATCTATTGTAAGTTTTAAGAAGCAAGCATATGATTTATTACCGAGACAAACAGAATACGAGGAGCGTTGAAAAATTCAAGTTAATAGAGAAGTTGTGGTGTCAATCAGGATTCTGTTCTTTTTATTTTTCTATTTTGTTTGAAGTAAAAGCAGGTATTTAGACTTTTAGTTTATTTTATTGATAGTTATGGCATATTTTCCTAGGTTACAGATTCACTTTTCCGAAAAGACAGACGCATTTCTATAACCATATAGAGCCTATAGAGCAAGAAAACATTAAAGTTAAACGATTCTAATCATGATATTATGCTTATTACCATTATCACTGAAAAAATCTATTGTAAGTTTTAAGAAGCAAGCATATGATTTATTACCGAGACAAACAGAATACGAGGAGCGTTGAAAAATTCAAGTTAATAGAGAAGTTGTGGTGTCAATCAGGATTCTGTTCTTTTTATTTTTCTATTTTGTTTGAAGTAAAAGCAGGTATTTAGACTTTTAGTTTATTTTATTGATAGTTATGGCATATTTTCCTAGGTTACAGATTCACTTTTCCGAAAAGACAGACGCATTTCTATAACCATATAGAGCCTATAGAGCAAGAAAACATTAAAGTTAAACGATTCTAATCATGAGGTAATGTTCCAATTTGGATCCCTTTGTACACCCTAAACAAAGATTTTTTTTTCTAGACTTTTTATTTTTTTTCCCTTGTTCAAATAAACCTGCTTTCACACGGCGTCTCAGCGCAAATGTTTGAACTCATCTGAATCTTTTCTCCTGGCAGTAGAGACATGCGTCTGTGACGACCAGCAATGACATTTACATGGTCAAATATAGATGCACGAAACCACACCACCACTGTATATTTGTCAGAAACACAATACGAGTTTGCCTTCCAAATATAAGGTTCCTTGTTCACCTGTTCCTCGTTCACCGTAGGTAAAGAATGGGTAGAATAAATCTATTTGAAGTGGGAGACGTTTGTGGCAGAAGCACCACAGAAGCGTTAATGGGACCTGTGGGATTCACGGGTGTGAGATTATGCGAGTTACGCAATCTAAGAGCCTTTTTACCCTTGGCGTGCACTGTATTCATTTCTTAAATGTCTTGGTAGCTTCCCGTCACCACATCGCTTGCATCCACTTTTTAGCTTTTCCTTCGCCTTCGCTCCCGCTTCCTTTCTTCTTTCTTGCTGTCCAACTTCTTAACTATAGTGTTTTCATCTTATTTATACCTCCTCGCAGAATAGACTCTCTGGTCCCAGCACTGGTCTATATAGCCCAAATTCATGAAATCTAATCCAATGCTTTCTCCTCTCACCGTAAATCCCCCTCTTCTCTTTCATCTGGTGCATTCTTTGTTCTAAAATAAGGCTTGTATTATTTACACAAGTCTCCTCAGTAGCCTTTGTGGCAACTCTGGAATAATTTTCAGTTAAGTACATATTTGCTTCCAGGATTTGGAGGTTCCATCTTTTTCTTCATCTTCGTCTCCTTCCTTCATCGGCGTCTGAGTTGTGGTTCCACTCTTCCCAAAACTCACCCACGCATTCACCGAACAGTTATTTGGCCAATAAAGAAGTTCTTTACAAACAACTCGCCCGACCACACATCGACTGAGTAAATAAATATCTTTTGAATTAGGCGCGGATGCGTCTTGTCAATATTTAACCAATGATAATCCCGTGTCTCTTTGGGCAGTCAGCGACGGGTGTTGGGGGTTGGGGGGTTGGTGGAAGAGGGTGGTCTATCTGTGGAAGAGGATGACAGTGGGGTCGTGGCTTATGATTATTTCTTGGGAAAGATACTATTTAGAATACAGAATGTTTATTTTGTTTTCATGACTTTACTTTATATGTTGGACGTTGCAGTAACATAAGAGTAACAATATCTCATAACTGATCTCCATTGAAAGCATTGCGTTAATGACACCTTTGGATAGTTTCAACTTTTTTCGTTCTGTTTACTGCAGGATGTTAATGAAAATAATGGATAAGGACTCATGACATTACGAGAAATTAAATGGTTGGTATTCGGAATTATAATTATTTTTCTCAGTGTCATTGAAATATCTTCGTACAAGGTTATTCGTGTTCACAAAACAGGACTAGAAATTCAATTCAAATATTCTCTCTCTCTCTCTCTCTCTCTCTCTCTCTCTCTCTCTCTCTCTCTCTCTCTCTCTCTCTCTCTCTAATAGTAGTAGTAGTAGCACGGTCAGTTCACGATCCAGAAGACCCAGGTTTGTTTTTTAACGAGGAAGGAAATTTAGTAGGGTCAATATATGGAAAATATCCCCTCAACCCCCAAAAAATTGTAAAAAAAAGGTTTCTCAACTGATTCTGGTAGGTTTTAATGTACTTTTTAACATACTAAAAATTTACTAAACTTTGACCCCCGGAAAAGAGTTTTTTTTAAGATGGCCACCGAAACCTTTGAACAATCATAACTCTATAACTATCTACTCAAATTTGATGCTCTTGGTGTCTATTCCTACATTTTTGGGGGCAAAGAACACATTAAGATAATAAAAAATTAATGCTGGCCTATTATGTGTCAATGTTGTGGGGGTAGAGGTGGCATTTTCCATATATTTGGTTGGCATTTTCCATATATTTGGTTGAATCTAACTGCATAACTAATTCGCATCTTTCTCTATTTCAGATATGATTCAACAATGTGTGCAAGCCCAGTCAGTCAAGCTTCTTGTCTAATCTGCAAGGAGGAGATTGAAGATTTCAGTGATAACTTCAGTGGAAGGGGGTAAAAGGAATAAATGATGCCAGTGTAAAGCGGAAAGACAATCTTGAAGTTGAAGCTGATATGAAAGTGCATAAAAGCTGTCGTCAACTGTACATTAATGTTAAAAACGTTAAAAGCCATGTTGCAAAGAAAAGTAGTGCTTCTGAGCCAGGAAAGAGAACCACAAGATGCTCAAGTGGAGCTTTTGATAGTGCAATGGACTGCATATTCTGTGGATGTACAATTTATTTGGACAAGGGACACTTTAGTTGAGTAAGCATGGACAAATTTGTGGAAACAATTTTGGAGGTCTGTGAATCCCGTTCAGATGATTAGGGACTGACTGTAAAGGGCCGCATTGAATACTATTTACGAGATTTACAGGCAGCAGATGGCCTTTATCATCATTCAAGTAGTAGAAATTTCAGGAACTTCAAGTCAGTGCCTTTCGAGTTCCAGCATGCCCCTGATGCCATGCGCAGAAAGTCAGGCCCTCCTAAAGATGAAGATGAGTATGAAGCATTTCAGAAAATGAGTGCTTACCTAGAACTGAACAGTGAGAAACAACAAACTGTGACATCTTTGAGCCTCATAATGAAAGTTTATCTTTCCAATCCTGATTCTGAACCCTATGACAATTACAGTTTGAAAAGGCATCTAAAGAACGCTTTAAGGAGTCAATTATATTTTCTGAAGGAGAAGGCTTGGATGATATTGTTACTATGAGAGAACAAACATCGCAGATTCTGAGATCATATTACAAAGGAAAGTGTCAGGAAGATGATGAAGAATCCCAAAAACGTGCTATTATTGAAACTGCCACCAGATTAATCAAAAGTGACATCAAGTCTGAGGTTTCCACTATGAAGAATCAGTAACCAAATAGTGAGGATTTAAAGCTTAATTCAGCGCTTTTATTCATTCCAACTAGTCTGCAAGGAGCACTGGAAACATTGTTTGCTGGGAAAGACACAAGACGCAAGGTTGCTGCAGTTGGTCATGTCATAATTCAGGCAGTTCGCCCACGAGCTGTCATTGCACCGCTACAAGTAGGACTTGCTGTGCAAGTCCATCATCTATATCGTTCAAAGTTCATTGTGGATACCCTTCGTTAGATGGGATTTTGCTGCTCATATACAGAAGTGATGAGATTTGAAAAAACTAAGCAGATTGTGTGGAACCTGGTGTTCTAGGTGGAGATATAGATTTGCTGGAAATGTCTGTTCTTTTTGTCGCTGATAATGTGGATCACACTCTTATCACTCTGAATGGCAAAGGGACATTTCATGGAATGGGTGTGATTGCCTCTGTCACCCCTTATAAACACGAACCATATCATTCCACGAAAACAGATCTCAGAACTGAAATCTGATAAGAAAACAAAGATTCCAGTCTTGGAGTAGGTGTTTACAAGGCATGCTTGTCATGGAGTAGTCTTCGAGGACCTGCCAAGATTTCTTGACTGTGACAGCTCGTGGGTGAACTGCCTGAGTTAAGGCATGACCAACTGCAGCAACCTTGCATCTTTTGTCTTTCCCTGTGAACAGTGTTTTCAGTGCTATTTGCAGACTAGTTGGAATGAATGAAAGTGCTGAATCAAGCTTTAAATCCTCACTACTTAGATACTGATTCTTCATAGTGGAAACCTCAGACTTGATGTCACTTTTGATTAATCTGGCGGCAGTTTCAATAATAGCACGTTTTGGGGGACTCTTCATCATCTTCCTGACACTTTCCTTTGTAATATTATCTCAGAATCTGCGATGTTTGTTCTCTCATAGTAACAATATCGTCCAAGCCTTCTCCTTCAGAAAATATGATTGAGTCCTTAAAGCACTCTTTAAGATGCTTTTTTCAAACTGTAATTGTCATAGGGTTCAGAATCAGGATTGGAAAATATAACCTTTCATTGTGAGGCTCAAAGATGTCACCGTTAGTTGTTCCTCACTGTTCAGTTCTAGGTAAGCACACGTTCTGAAATGCTCATACTTATCTTCATCTTTAGGACGGCCTGACTTTCTGCGCTTGGCATCAGGGGCATGCTGGAACTCGAAAGGCACTGACTTGAGGTTCCTGAAATTTCTACTACTTGAATGATGATAAAGGCCATCTGCTGCCTGTAAATCTCGTAAATGGTATTCAATGCGGCCCTTTACAGTCAGTCCCTAATCATCTGAACGGGATTCACAGACCTCCAAAATTGTTTCCACAAATTTGTCCATGCTTACCCAACTAAAGTGTCCCTTGTCCAAATAAATTGTACATCCACAGAATATGCAGTCCATTGCACTATCAAAAGCTCCACTTGAGCATCTTGTGGTTCTCTTTCCTGGCTCAGAAGCACTACTTTTCTTTGCAACATGGCTTTTAATGTTTTTAATATTAATGCACTGTTGACGACAGCTTTTATGCACTTTCATACCAGCTTCAACTACAAGATTGTCTTTCCGCTTTACACTGGCATCATTTATTCCTTTTAACCCCTTCCACTGAAGTTATCACTGAAATCCTCAATCTCCTCCTTGCAGATTAGACAAGAAGCTTGACTAACTGTGCTTGCACTCATTGTTGAATCATATCTGAAATAGAGAAAGATGCGAATTAGTTATGCAGTTAGATCCAATCAAATATATGGAAAATGCCACCTCTACCCCCACAACATTGGCATATAATAGGCCAACATAATTTTTTATGATCTTAATGTGTTCTTTGCCCCCAAAAATGTAGGAATAGACACCAAGATCATCAAATTTGAGTTGATAGTTATAGAGTTATGATCGTTCAAAAGTTTCGGGGGCCATCTTGGACGCCATCTTGAAAAAACTCTTTTCGGGGCTATTTTTTGGGGGTTAAACTGTATTTTGCGCTGACTACTTATTAGATACCTTGCGTTTAGTTTTCGTGTGATTTGCTGCCGGAGAGAGAGAGAGAGAGAGAGAGAGAGAGAGAGAGAGAGAGAGAGAGAGAGAGAGAGAGAGAGAGAGAGAGAGAGAATTCTTCATAAGCACCCAGTTCTGAAAGCCTTCATATTAACAGCTTCATACCATTCATTTATAATTTGCATGCATGGACATTTGGATTTCCTGCATACTGGGCATTACCTTATCAATAATTTACGGTATTTATACAGAGCTTTCATAAATATTCCTCCCCTCTTTCCTCCTATTGTTTTTGAAAATGAGAAAATAAACACTCACCGTGTCATTAAGAGTCTATAAATTTACTCTTTGGTGAATACCGACGGAAAATATACAATTACCGAAAGTACCATAATTAATATACCTTAAATGGAATATTCGGCAACATTTTAGTAAAATGCGGAATCAAAACTGACTATTCAATGTTTTAAGTCTTTTTTTTCTCCCTCTGGCTCAAAACTAATATAAAACCAAAGCAATGATAAGAAATAAATGAATCACTCTCCTCGAGTCATTGACTTTGAACCGCGCCAACCTGCATTGCTAAATACCTATTGATAGGCAATACCATTATGAAATTCCCCTTTAAGTTAATACTCTGTCTTAGGAAGCTTTTGTTTGTGATGATATGGTGGAGTTCCCTTGGTATTTAGATACTGTTCTGTTAAAGATAGATTTTTCCTTTATCCTTTTGAAATTTGATCAATAGAATCCCTTATTCGTTTAATATAGCTTTGCTTATGTTTGTGTTTAAGTTATGGTTGGTTTCAATATAATTCTTCCTGAATATTTGGTGTTTTTTTTTTTTTTTTCAAAAAATTTTGAATTTAAATGTTCTTTACTTATGAATACGATTTTTAAAGCGAAACTGGCTTGCCATTACTAATATAGTGGTTGTTTCATTTTGTCTTTTAAAAAGTCGAAGGAAATAATAAAATGACAAGTATAGAAGAATTTTACATTTTCAGTTCCTTTGTCTTTATGGAATACAATGGATATAACAGGAACTTCTATTATCTATATTGAACACCTTTATGATGATGTTAACCCGTGAATATTTTCTTTTAAGATTTTAAGATCCTCTATAAATACATTTATCTACACACTCACACACATACACACACACACACACACACACACACACACATATATATATATATATATATATATATATATATATATATATATATATATATATATATATGTATGTATATGTATGTATAGAATTTGTATATGTGCATATATAACAAGCCACTATGTATTGCATCTTTAGACCACTAGAAAGCTTTTGATTCTGTCAAAACTTCAGCAATATTGAAAGTCCTTCCAAGACAAGGAATAGATGAGTCATATGTTGAAACACTTGGATATATCTATACAGGAAGTACAACAATCCCAGAATTGCATAAAGAAAGTGAGAAAATTCTGATTGTAAAAAGTCATTCACTGCATTCCTATACGAAAATTTAGATTTGGAAAATGTAGGAATTCATATTAATGAGTAATTCCTTAATAACTTAAGATTTGCAGATAACGTAGTTGTGTTTTGTGGATCAGGGGAGGATGATAAAAGATTTGAATAAAGGAAGAAAAATGTTGAGCTGAAAAATGAATATGAGTAAAACTAAAATAATATTCAATGAAATGCAGAGGGACAACAACTAATAGTTATTGACGAACCTCTAAAGATTGTTAATGAATGTACGTACATCAGACAGTCAGGAATTTTTTCCACAGACATGAGACGAAACTAAAATAAGGATAACCGTGGGATGGAGAGCTTGTGGTCAACAAAATGAGATTATGAAAATAAAACGCAACTTTCTCTAAAATGAGTAGTATTCAAACAGATGGACCTACCAGTATTAATTTATGCATCTGAAAATTAGAGCGTCACAACAACTCAAAAGCAATGGAAAGAATAAAGATTGGAATAACATTTATTATGGAAAGAATAAGGGTGGGAATATCACTAAAAAGAGCAACATGGATAATAGAGCAAACTAAAGTAGAAGATATTCTAACAACATGCAAGAATAAGAAATGAACATGGCCAGGACATGTAATAAGAATGACAGATAGTAGATGGACATTAAGAATAACAGAATGGGTCCCTAGTGATTGCAAAAGAAGCAGGGGAAGTAAGAGAAAACGATGGATTGACAAACCAAGAAAGTTTGCGGTCGTGGACTGGCACAGATACACCATAAGCCGACGCAAGTGTAAGGACATGTCTGAGGCATTTGTTTTGCATTGGACTAGTAACGCCTGTTGATTATATATATATATATATATATATATATATATATATATATATATATATATATATATATATATATATATATATATATATATATTTTTTTTTTTTTTCTCATTTGGGACAATATGCCGATATGTGTGTGCGTACGTGTGTCATGTGCGTGAATGTGTTGTTTAAGCTCGTTCGCCATCCCTTAAATTGAGTCGGTTCAACAATAGGTATCGCACGCTATTGACCTTCCCATTGTTCTGGTGGATTATAAATCTCGCGATTGACCAAAGACCGACCTCCAATGACCTGACATGACAATGGGCCGGGGTGGCAGGGAGGACGTCCCTCTTGAATAAGCTGGCCATAGAAAGGGAGGAAAGGTTAATAGGCGTTAGCGAATCAAGTTGTTATATTAAAGTGAAGTTTTGTACGCGATTTAAATGAAACCTCTGTTGCAGTGATAATTAGGGAGGCATTTGAAGGGCGGTTAGTATCTTCATTATGTTTTATGTTGTGTTTGATCTGTCAGTAGTATAGATATACTGTTATTGTCGCTGCATTTCCATTAAAAATTTCAATACGATTGGTACTTCTGCCTTTCTCATTATTGAGTTTGTTTTTGTTGCTATTTTTGTGCAGAGTTGCTTTCGATATGGCTGTTATTAATTGACTAATTCTGTGTGTGAGTGGAATTTTTGTCAGGTGTTGAAATAGATACTTAGTTTCCTCAAGTGAATGCTTTAGGGATATGTACGAAAATTGTTAATTAAAAATGTTTAAGAAATAGATGAATCGGTAAACACTGTTGAAATGTGAAAGGTATAGTTCCTTATATATATATATATATATATATATATATATATATATATATATATATATGTATGTATATATATATATATATGTATATATATATACATATATATATATATATATATATATATATATATATATATATATATATATATATATATATATATATATCCATGCCATACTAGTTACGACTATCGCCAATAAGGAAATTAACATTATTTATTGAACTCTTAACCTATCTGTGATATTTAAGCGAAAACGTGATTCACCAAGGTAATTGAGTTTTATGGGATTGTAATGCAATAGCATTTTAACGAGATAGAAAAAGCATATTGGGTCTGTCGAACACGTTTCCATATTTGTTATGGATTTTCGAAACTTGAGCTAGAATACAAAAAAAATACGGTGAATAAGATATATTCCTGTTTTCGGTTTTATTTAGGATTTAATTTTATAATACCATGCTTTTCAGTGTTATGTTGGATTCAGCTTTTTAACGCTCAGTTGTGACACGGTTACTAAACCTTGTACATTTTTCATCTCGATATGACACTTAGCTCTTGTATTGAAGATTACGGGAAAATGTAATGCTTGAGGACAATTTACTGATATCTTTTTTTAACATTACAAACACAACGATTTTGGTACTTTACAGATAAACATTTGAAATTTATCAATATTTCTGGATATATTTTTACAATAGATAACCTTTTCTTAGGATATGTTTGATTTTTGTAAGTAATAATTAAATTAAGGAATTAAACATGAACTCATCTGGAGTGGTGTCGAAAGTCGGTCCCAGGTATGTTTTCTATCCTGTTTTTCATAAGGATGCTTATATAAATAATTTTATTTTTGTCCATAGATTGCTGCTTCTCGAAGGAAGAAATTAAAACATGCTTGGCAGTTTCTCATTAACCATCTGCAATACACATACGGACGCGCATATGTATATATGTATGTATGTATGTATATATATATATATATATATATATATATATATATATATATATATATATATATAGACAGTATGTGTGTGCACGATACGCTTTGTATTCTTAGTGCAGTTGGTGCCTGAAAGTATAAGACTTGAGTCAGCAAGTGTAGCCTCGGCCTTCTTAACACTGGTGTAACTAGCAATTATAATTATTGAAATTATTATTATTAAGATTATGAAAATTATTATTATTGAAATGAATATAATTGCTATTTTTATTAAAATTATTATTTAAATTATTATCAAAATTATTAAAATTATTGTTGTCTAATTACCAGATGCTCAATTAGGTTACTTTTACTTATATAATTATAAGAGTTCTTAATTGTTTCTCTCGGTTGGTGTAGTGTTCACAGATTCACCAGTCACACTTCGTGCAATAGGTAGATGCATGGAAACATTACAGTATTTGAGTTTTGACAGTAGTCGTTTAATTATTAATGGATAGGGCGGTAAGAGAAGTCGAGGAAAAGATAGTATGTATGACTCCATAGATTTATGTCAAGAGGAAGGATTGTGAATAGATTTTAAAAGGAAACAATGTTTGGATTTGATGATAGCGAATAGAAGGTGACGAGTTAAGTGGAAGATTTTGTGAGCATTTATGAGAGGTAAAAGTTGGAAAGGGGTGTTAGCAGAAGTATAGATTTGGTGACTTAGATTTGATGTAAGATCGCATGTTAATCGATTTTGTAGAAATGGACAAGGCTTAAATGAAAAGGCATTGTAGAGCCAATACAATGGGTAGCGGTAGGATGATACCAGAGATAACTAAAAAAAGAGTAGTTGAGTTGAGGAAGGTAACAAGAACTCTTTAAAGGTTTAGATGAGGGGGAAAGTGAAGTATACTGGAATATAACGCAATGGTAGTAAGGTTAGCCATATTGAAGAGACAGATCAGTGTGGGGTGTGGTTTAGCCACGGAGAAAGAATGTTGTTCTTAGAAGGTTGGTAAAATGGTGAATAATTAGTGTTGGGAGTAGTAAAATTTTATTATTTAAAGGAGATTAACCTGCACAAAACGTCAAACTCAACAATTACAGAGAGAGTAGCCAAAACTCAATCGGATAGATAACCTGAGGGAGGTGTTAGAATTAAATTATCTTAGATTAACAACTTGAAAGGTAGTTATATGTTATGATTTTCAGCACGAAACTTATGAGTATAAAAATGTGAAAAGTTTTTAGGTAGAATTCATCGTTGATTCTACAGTTAAAGGATGAAAGTTATTAAAACCTTTGTATAGTTTTCTATGAATCCTCAAAAAGGTTTTGATATATATATATATATATATATATATATATATATATATATATATATATATATATATATATATATACATATATATTCCCCATAAGCAGCGTTGGTTCTGTTTAATAAGTGGACAGATGATTACTATCAAAACTGGTGATGTATACATATAATCTTTGACGTCCACGGGACAAGGCTTAGGCTAGCAACCTTGCTCATATAAATATTCTGTAAACAAAAAGAATAATATCTTTTGGCACCCCTCTCCCTCCCACCATAGTGGAAAAGAGACTATGATAAAACTGACATGTGTAAATATACATACATACACACACATTATATATATATATATATATATATATATATATATATATATATATATATATATATATATATTAATTCAATTATCTATTCACCAAGCGCAAATATGTGGTTTTTTGCATGTGTAAGTGTGCATGTATATAAAGGTAGGTGATAAGATAGAAGATTTGAATTGATAAAGCAGGAATTTAGAACTGAAAATGAATATGCGTAAAATTAAGTAAATGTTCATTGAAAATACAGAAAATAAAAAAATAAGGGTTATGGACGAACCTCTATAGTGTTAATGAATATACATACTAAGGACAGCCAGTAATCGTTTCCCTAGGACATTAGACCGAAATTAAAAGAAGGATAAGTATTTGATGGAGAACTTTTGATAATGAAACGAGCTTATGAAACATAAAATGCCACTTTCTATAAAAAAGTGTTTAATCAGATGGTCTTACCAGTATTAACTTATGCATCAGAAACATGGAGTTATACTAAAGCATTAGAAAATAAGCTAGTTGCAACTCAAAGAGCTGTCGAATGAGTAATGATGGGAATAACATTTATAGACGAAAAAAGAACAACATGTGTACGAAAGTAAACTTAAGTAGTGGATATTCTAACAATATATAAAGAAAAGAAATGGACATGGGCTGAACAAATAATGATAATGACAGATAATAGATGGACAAAAAGAATAACTGATTGGGTCCCTAGATATTGTAAAAAAAGAAAAAAAAATAACGGGAACGAAGAGAAGACGATGAATTGACGAAATAAGAAAATTTGCGGATATAGACTGTCACAGAAAGTTCATTAACCGACGCGAGTGGAAGGACATTTGTGAGGCCTTTGTCCTACAGTGGACTAATTACGGCTGATGATGATGATTTTGGTGATGATTGACATGTAAGCAAATGCCAATAGCTATATGATAAAACCCAGATGCTTTCTATGAAGAACGCGTAGAAACATGGAGAACGGAATTCATTCACAAAATAGAAAGTTGTTGAACTTCACGTAGCAAAGTTTCCTCTTCTTGCAACTACTTACAAAACCGTAACTCTCCTAAGAAGCGTGACTTCCCACAAGGCAGCTGCGATCGGGCGTGCGCAATCCGCCCATAATGGAAACAAAGAGCATACCCAACATGCGTGTATAATTTCCCTTTACTCCCACGAAGTTGCCGAGCTATATAGGGTTCACCCGAGATACGGCGGCGAAATTAGCCAGACACACCGGCAAATTAACTCCTGCGAGCCGCTCGCTGCACTTCGGAGGCATGTCCGTCCTGCTGGACGTGTGAGAACTGGAAGGCTCATGGTGGTCTCCGGTGATCGCTGGTGATATTGTTTAATGCCCAACGCATGAGTTTCTGAAGAGTGAGTCTCCCTTCAAACGAGCTACACCTTTGAAGGTTTTCGGTAGAGGTTCTGAAGGACATTGTGGGAATTATTATTATTATTATTATTATTATTATTATTATTATTATTATTATTATTATTATTATTATTATTATTAAAGACCAGAACAAACATAAATCCATCTCGTCTAATTTATGTAAATGGTTGAACATTGATTGTCAGTAAATTGGGCGATTGTAGTCCGTGTATTCAATTTATAAGTTATGTGATTTTATAGATTTTATTTTGGATAAAGCAGTATTCATATTCAAGTCGTTAAAGTTTGTTCACATATAGAAATAGGAAATTTATATATATATATATATATATATATATATATATATATATATATATATATATATATATATATATATATATATATATACTCTCACATACATACATGCATGTATAAACACACAACAACAACAACATATGCTGCCGTTTCTTTTCCACTACAGGACAAAGGCCTCAGACATGTCTCTCTGCGTGTCTGTGGTTCGGCCAGATTCCATCACCACCCTAGCTACGGCGGATTGATGGTGATGGTAGTCTTTTGTATGATAGCTTATGGGTGGCCCGGACTAGTACAGCTTTGCTGATCATGGCGATACTCAAAGCCTTTCACCACTTTAAGGTATACATGCATACATACATACATGTATACATACAACATACATAAAATCGTTACTTATTTTTCTTTTCGTTTGTAAAGTTACAGCTGTTTCATGTACCTTGCACATTTGGGACATTTCTGTCAAATATCTGATTTATTTTTAGTATTTTCGTTAGGAATGAAAGGGGGAATATCTTTGAAGTCATTGAAATTCCATTAACTGACTTTGGCTCTCTCCCCCCTTCCCTGGGTTATTTATGTTTAGGTACAATAAGGTTCTCCAACTCGTACGTCTTACCTTGTAGAAGGGATATAATGTTCCAGTGAGCATATTAAAAGTAGTTGTAGTCTTGTCTGCATACCTAAGTAGGCCTACGGTCCTTATTCGGAACACTTTTCTTATATTATGTTAATGGGAATATAAGCCTCGATGCTTTAATGGGGGTATTACGCTTGTAGAATGCAAATGCGTATCCCTGCGCCCAGAGAAGGTAATGAATGTATTTAGCCATTAAATTTGTCCGTCAACTTGTACATTATTTGTATGCTAATTGCGTGTGTGTCTTTTCTATCTTGTCTTGAAAAGAGTTTTTTCAATTTAAAAAAAATTAGAAATTTACGATGTTTATAGCAAACCGAAGGGGTAAAGCGTTTTGTCTTAACCTCATTTTTATTAACGATAAGAGGTGGTGATTTCAGTTGAAATTATATTTTTGAAATAACTATACTGTACCTGAATTTGACCCTGAATGGTAAGCTTCAAATGTTAGTAGTGGAAATATTTTAGGGGGACAACGTTTTATAAATATTAAAGTTGAAATGACACACAACATTGTGTAAATATGAATAACATTGTGAAGCCTGAATATCAATGGACCATTATTTATTTTTTTTAGAAGAGGTTAAATGACTCCCATTATAAGTTTTATCATTTAAACCATAAAAATATTGTGCTACTGTCATTGTTGCTTTTGTGATGGTTAACGGTTTACCCGTGTAGTGATATTATGCTTGTAGGTTTCTTTTACCCCCCCCCCCCCAAAAAAAAAAAAAAAGAGGAAATGACATGCGTAAGAAGATCCCAGTAGTATTTTATAGTAAAATGTAAAGCACGTTTCATGTGAATATTGATACATTGCAAATATGTATAAGGATGATCAGGGGTAATCATTATCAACGCCATGATGATCGTCTTCTTGCCATGTACCTATGGATGCTGGGACTTTTATTCTTCTTATTTACAATGTTTGATTAGTTGCAATTTTTATATAAAGGAAAAAATATAAGCTAATTGTCCCCCATTTCTCGGAATTAAAGGGCTTTCGTATGACAGTTCCGTAAAGCTGAGCTAGTATCTTGAATACCTTCCCCCCCACACAATGAAATTAGATTCAGTTATCCATCAGAATTTTTTTCTGATTCTACAGACGAGAGAAAAAAATAGTTCCCGGCGGCCTTTATACTGGTCTCCAGCACCCTCCACTCAGTAGCTTTTTGAAAATTATTCCCTCCCCCTTATAAGTCGTTCCCCTTATCAATATGCATACCGCAAACAGAGCTAAAAGGTTGTTCTTGTTTTCCATCACCGCAAACAACAATGAGCTGTATTTGTAGTCTAGGTTCACGCCCGCCTTAAGTACTTGCTTAAAGGCTTCAAGAGTGTTAGCCTTCGACTCTTCCCTTCTGGAACTCCTTTGTGTGTTTCAATCTCCAAACTGGCTGACTGGGTATGTCTTTGTCCGTTCTTCACGTTTGTTTTCTTTCCTATTCTTTATATTCCATTCTTTGATGGCTGTGGGAATCCATCAGCAACGTTATTTCCTCTGACATCGTCGTTTCCTAGATCTAGTTTGTTACTGTATAGAAGGATCTTTTTCTTGTTGTTATTGTAGGTGTAAAGGGGGCCTTCAAAGCTTTTCCCCCTCACCCCCCCCCCCCTCTTTGTCTTCCAGACTCCAGTGGCGCCGAGGCGTGAAAATGGAGAGGCTCTCGAGTTCTCAGCCACATGGTGACCAACGGAGGGATTTGCATCTTGCAATGTGGACTTTTCATATTATTATTCATCCCATGGGTTACTCTCAGCGTCATTATCTCCCTCCTCATTGCATTCATTAGAATTTTTTTTCGTGTTTACTCGGGTCTAAAGTTTGGGACTGAATGCCCACCGAATTCATTAGTGTTATGAGACTGAGGATCACAAAGGGAACCATCGCACAAAAGTAATGAGAATTTGGACGTTTTTCCCTAATCTTATTGCTAATCTCCCATTCATGTGCTTCATCCATAGAAAGAGCCACTTATTGATTCAGGTTTTTATAATGGAATTTCAACACTCGTGAAAATTTACTTTTCAAGAAAGTCCAGGGTGGTCGTCTATTAGTTTCGTGTATCAGAAAACATCATGTATAGAGCTTTTTCTCTCTCTCTCCTTTTTTTTTATTCATTTTTTAGAATAGTACATTCTTGATTTTTCAGTTTCTTTTCCACTCTGGTTTTTGGAAGAGGGGGCCAGCTTGGCCAGTAAGCTTGCTTGAGGGTACACTCTGGCACACTATTCTATCTAATTTCTCTCTTTCTGGTTTTGTTAAAGTTTTTATAGTTTATATAGTAAATATTTATTTTAATGTTGCTATTCTTGAAATATTTTATTTTCCCTTTCCTCACTGAGCTATTTTCCCTGTTGGGGCCCCTGGCCTAGCATCCTGCTTTTTCAACTAGGGTTGTAGCTTAGCAAGTAATGTTGATAAAGTTAATAATAATGATAATCTTTATCATCATCATTATCATATAATAAGAAAGTTCTAGCCCTAAAATTAGAATTAGTCCTCAAAGAATTTTTGTTGAATATTTTCAGTATCCTAAAATTCCCAAATATTATAAAGAAAAAATCTATTAAGACTTAGTGTGCTGCTCTTGGCCAGAAATTTCATGGGTCAGAGCAAGTGTCTTTCCAAATGAAATGCCTGGCCTCTTCTTTACACTTTAAAGAACTTGGGTTTTTCTCTTGGTCGTGATTGCTATTTTCATTTATTCTCTGGTTTACCCTAGTTTTTCATTTTCCTCTTGTGATTGGTATGTTCGTCCGAAATAGAATTTTTTCGAAGTCCAATACCTACCCGTCCATTAGTACTTGAGTGCTTTCGTAGAATCCCCCATGCATACTATGAATATTTCATTTATTTTTAATACTGGGATAAAATTCAAACTAATAATAAACTCGGTAATTTTTGTATGGTAATTTGATTTCGAAATCAAAATTCATAGTACTTCTTTCCACACTAATATATTTTTAAATTATCCGTGTATATAAAATGATGAAAAATTGTAATATATAATCTGTGTTTGACAGCTCGCTGGAAGTGGCACATACTTTAATAGCAGAATCACCAGCATTATTGTTGGTATAATTGAGCCATTGGAAATGTTTTCAATAACTGTTAGCGTGACTTTGGCTAACTAATTGGGAAATTATTTATATGTTTGTTTGTCATTACAGCTATGTATGACTAGTTGATAAGGGCAGATTATTTTAGGGTGGTTTATGTTCTGGGGTGATTGCTTTTTCCCATTTTTTTTTTTACATTGGAAGATTTTTTTTGTATTTGTATTGATATTTTATTCCATATTAATCACCTCAAGGTTTTCGATTGCAGTAAATTATATATTTTTTAAAGAATGTTACTAGATTGTATATTTACGTCTTATATATTCTTTAATTTTCTCTTGTTCAAGTTCCTTTTTAAGTTAGATAATCTTGGATCTTTAGTATTGTATGGTAAGGTTTTCATGGTAGTAACTATTATCTCGTTTAGAAAAAAAAAAAAAATAGTTTACTTTTACTGTTTTTATTAGTGGCTTGATATAATTTTACTATTTAGTTGGTAACTTTACGGTTTGAGAAATTACCCGTTATTTTATTATATATTACTTCTATTATTTTTTAAGGTGTTGCTATTTTTTTTTCTTATTAATTTTAGTTCATTAAAATGAATGCCACTCATAGTTATCCTGATTATTATGAAAAAAAAAAAATCAAAAGGACATATATGTGCTACTAAGAAGCACATTTTACCTTTTACAAAGATGTTGGCTTTTACTTTTCCATTTTACTCTGAAGCACCTTACGTTTGTAGCTATTGCAATTGAATAATATTTAGCTATAATTATTCAATTGTGCATTTCCAATTTCTAAAAGAAGTTAACCAGACTATAAATTCAAAACTAGGGATACGAAATTTATTTTGTAATAGGTTAAGATAAGGATAGGTGTTAGGACTGCAGAAGCCACTCCTTAGATTTCTGAAGTGGGGTTACATTTTCTTAAATAGTTCTTACTTTTTCGTGAGATTATGTATTTTCCAGTATGAAGGCCTATAAATGCAGCACTTATTTATGAAGGATTCATGTATAACTAATAAACATAAGGAAAACAATAAACACAGTTATGCCACGGCTTCTGGCAGACCATATTGAACTGTCATGGCAGAAATTTCAACCTTTTATGATCTCTCTTGACTAATCAGAATAATACAAAACTGACACAAGCCAACCATCGGAGGAGGGGCCTCAGTAACCTCCACGACAGAGAATTTGAAGGAATTTAGAAGTGGAGAGGATTACAAATGTTATTTTGTATCTTATAGAGGGAAAAAGTTGCTCTGTGTTGTGAGATCTTGAGGTTTTATACAAGTACGTTCACTAGTGAGGTACAGTGTACTTTTATTATAGTTCAAAGTGAAAGGAATTATTTTAAGTTTTTATACTTCTTTTCAATTAGTTGAAAATAGAGTATCTAAATCAATGATATATCATAAAATTCAACAAGAAATAATCACACTAAAAAACTTCCCCATTTTGGATATTATGCCATGAAGTAAAAGTGTCATTCTGAAGTGAGCACGATAAAATCAGGGCTAGCAACCAAACGCAATCTCCCGAAACAATAACAACGCGAGGCAATTCTTTCTGACTCCGAAAGGTTAGCAAGCCTTAAAAGCCGCCAAAACAGATGTGCAACTTGCCAGGTGACATCTGTGACATACAGCAAGTGTGATATCTATATCACTGAGACGGATAATGTGCTCTACATCTTGAAGTGTTGATTGGGGAATCCGAGTGTTTAAAAATTCATCACTTTATAAAGATGTATTATATGTTGATTAGACTATAATGGTTTATTATTTAGTTTTCCCAATTGATATCTGTATTACAATTGCAATTGTAAAGTCTATAGAAGTGTAGAACCTGTAGGACTGGGGAGGGGAAGTTCAGCAATTGATGTTGCTGACTCTGACTCATGAATCACTAAATTTAGTTGTGCGTTGCAAATTGCAAAGCCCTGTAATATGGGAAAAGTTATATGCGTCTAAAACTAATTTGAGTGTATTATCACAAATACGTTTATACAGAGTTGAGTTATAATTTTTCTTCTCTAACCGTGTAAAATTTTTAGCTTGAAATGTAGCATAGGCCTAATCAGTGTTCATGTTTCTATTGTTAATTTTCATTGTTCTGAATAATTGTATATGGTTATAATAATGACATATGCCATTGTAATGTCACTGTTATCTACATTTTGTCCGAAGAGCCATCAGTGATGGAGGCCAACCTCCACAGGGAATGCCTCAGTTTCCCCCCCCCCAAAAAAAAAAAAAAAAATGTTTATACGGTCGTTCTTAACCTCTCATACAACATCTTCACTATGTGGCAAGAGTCGGTTGATTTCCGGGGGAAAAAAGAAAAGAGAACATTAGATGCCACTAGTAAAAGAGATGTGACTACCGTTGTTTTTAAACATTTGACAAGAAAATTCATCCAATAGATTTTAAAAATATTGTCAAATTGAGCAATACCTCACACTCATGATGAAAGCAGGTTGAAACTGTTTTAATATTTATCAGAGTAAATTTGAATTGTTTTTTTTTTTTCTTATAATGTTATCTAAAGTAATGTAGCAATTTTAAATAGCTTGTTCAAGGGTGTAGAATAATTAAACCCCTTTCAATGTTGAACCTTTTTTTTTTTTAATCTATGAAATTTGTAACTATTTGCTTTCTGAAGAGGAAGAGAGAGGGTTCCTTCGAAAGCTGATAATAGATTTCCTTTTTCGTGAATGTGGGGTTATTTTATTTTTCATATATACATGGAATGTGTATTTTATTGTATACATTTATATACGTATGCCTATTTACTTATATATAAATATACATACTATACACGCGCGCACACACACACACACACACACACACCCTAGCAGTACCAGCTGAACTCGGCTGAGTCCCTGGTTAGGCTGGAAGAACTTAGAGAGTAGAGGTCCCCTTTTTTGTTTTGTTTCTTGTTGTTGTCAGCTACCCCCCAAAATTGGGGGAAGTGCCTTTGGTATATGTATATATATATATATATATATATATATATATATATATATATATATATATATATATATATATATATATATATATATGGGTACAGGCTTGCATAGAAAGACAGACCATAAACAGACGCGAATTGGAAGGATACGTTTGAGTCCTTTGTCCTGCAGTAAACTAGTAACAACTGATGATATGTGTGTGTGTGTATATATATATATATATATATATATATATATATATATATATATATATATATATATATATGTGTGTGTGTGTGTGTGTATATATGTATATATATATATATATATATATATATATATATATATATATATATATATATATATATATATATGGGTGGGTGTGTGTGTGTGTGTATTTATGTTAGGGTATATTGAATTGATGATCTCTCGCCAGATAGAGTAAAATTTTATTGACATTTAGTTACGCTGGCCTTATCCCAACCGCAAGGTTGGTCAAATTAGTCGAAGGTCTAATGCTTTGCCATACCACATTTCTTGGCTACAAATAAAATTGTAAATATTCCACCTCTCAAGTCTCTCCTATACGCAACAATAACCAGTCGTAATCATCTGAATCGCAAGTCAATCCTGTATGGGGTTGTCGTTTGGCCATAGTGGCGGTGGCAAGTAGTCGGATGAATGTAGCGGGAATTGCCAAAAATCTTAACCCTAACCGTTACTACCTTTGTGAACAATATTAGAGAAATTTTTCCAAAAAGAAAGAAAAAGAAAGAAAAAAAAAACCTTTTAGTTGGTGTCCTCCATTCAATATGTCCCGGATTCAATAAAATTTTTATGTAATACATTGGAACATAAAAGTGCAGATGGGTTTGTATGTGTGCGTGCGTGTGGATGGGTGGCGTTAATATAAATGCTATTCACTCGTACGATGAGAACTTGTCAGAAAAGTACAATGATTAAATTGAATTAAGTATGAAGGCTATTAAATTTGTCCTTAGTTTCATTATCACTTCTGTAACTTAATCTAAATTCAAATAGAAAATTTTATTCATAATTTCAAAGCTATATATATATATATATATATATATATATATATATATATATATATATATATATATATATATATATATAAATATATATATATATATATATATATATATATATATATATATATATATATATATATATATATATATATATATATATATATTGTGTGTGTGTGTGTGTGTGTGTTTGCGTGTGTATGTATATGATATATGCATATATATGCACCTACAAGGAAATATATATATACCAACAGGTATTGATGATATATATGTTCTCTCTCTCTCTCTCTCTCTCTCTCTCTCTCTCTCTCTCTCTCTCTTCTCTCTCTCTCTCTCTCTCTCTCTCTCTCTCCTTCCTTTTAGGTACTAGAACGTTCATGCTCTTCAAACACTGAATTGTGAATGAGAACACT
>NC_090765.1:11030888-11035888 GCF_036898095.1 Palaemon carinicauda | reverse complement strand
TGTAATATCGTATAAATTTTATTTGATAGAAAAGATGGCTTTGAAATATATCGGTTGTAACAATAGGATAGTGTTTACCCCTCTCTCTCTCTCTCTCTCTCTCTCTCTCTCTCTCTCTCTCTCTCTCTCTCTCTCTCTCTCTCTCTCTCTCTCTTGCAGAGTGCAAGGAAGAAGACTGATATATTATATAGCCCAGATGCGGAGGAAATATTTCAATCTTAATCATTATGAAATGTTAGTTTACTATTTCTAGTAGAATCTCCATCCCTCTTTATTTCTTTACAGTTTTATGCCATTAAGAAAGCTAATGAAAAATGAAATCGATATATATTGAGATATTTAGAAAGCTATGGTAGGGTATGGTAATGTATGGTAATGATCATTGCCTAACAAAACAAGTTTTGTGGAATTTGCTGCGTAACATAGGAAAGAACGCTGGCGGTGAAAGTCTATGAAAAAACTGTACTCTGTGCAAAGAACAAGAAACCAATATCTTTACATATTGGAAGACAATGAGCTGTCAAAGTACAGTTCCTCCAGTCGGGCATCACTGTAGATAAGTAAATACTTCACTGATATGAATTCATAGTTTTTGAGTAATTAGAATGCTTGCTTTGAAGATTTTTCATACTTACACTTATCGAATGATATCTGGATTTATCCATGATAATCTCGCTACTACTTATTGTATTATCGTTATTTTTGCATATGATGAATGCAATTAGTGATATTAGTGATTCAGGTATTTTATGGAATTTTTTTGATTTAGGAGTCATGTCACAACTTGGACTTCGTTCATTACTTTTAAGTGATGGCCTGATAAATTGTACAGCACCGAAATGTTATTCTTCTAGAAAATTATTATTTCTATGTACACATTTATTGTACATTTTTATTCCAATATATGCATAATTCATATGTATTTCCCTTCTTTTAATATCTTAATGAATTACCTGCCCGTAGGACGGCACCAGATGTTTCCGAAAATAATACGAAAGTCTCTTTTTATCATTGATTTTGATTTTATATATATATATATATATATATATATATATATATATATATACATACGTGTGTGTGTGCGTGTATATATATATATATATATATATATATATATATATATATATATATACTGTATATATATGTGTGTATATATATAGTGTGTATATGTGTGTATATATATATATATATATATATATATATATATATATATATATATATATATATATATGTATATATATATATATATATATATATATATATATATATATATATATATATATATATATATATATATACATACACAGTATGTATATATATTAATAGATAGGTAGTTAGATGGGTAAATTTGTGTAAACGCCCATTGATAACCAGTTATGTTTAAACAAGTCCTTTATTACTAACATTGTTTTTCGGAACGAAATAATATATTTTTAGAGGTTTTCAGCAAGTTTGTAATTAGATATTTATACGTTCACCTAATTTGCTCATAATGAGATATACGTAAGAAATTAGCATTTTCAATTCAACTTGCTTTGCCTCACTCAGATCTAATGGAATATGAACGAGTGATAAGGCTAGTGAAAATAATTAATGAAGTTATAGTAATTTTATTCCCAATCAATTCCTAATAGATACGCGATAAATCATTGTAAATGCCATCAAGAAGTTGCAAGCGCTAAGCTTTTAAGGCGTTCCCCGCCCACGGAGTATCTTATCCTTCAGTTGGATCCATCTGTTGTACCTGTTCCCACCTCTCCAGTGGATAACCCACTTGGGAGTACCAACCTATTTCCACCCACCCCGTAGGACCCACCTATTCATAAATCATAGCCTGATGACCCTTAAGTCGGTGTTCAAAGTCTAAGCGTCTGTCAAAACTATAATAACTTATCATTTACGTTTTACTTCCGTTGGTAATTGGTTTTCTGTACATTTTGCTTTTATTGAAAGGAGGAAGATTTGTGGCTGGTTAAACTGGTGTTGATGGGGAACAATCTTTTCGTAGATTGTTATCTATTAAAAATTAAATTGTAGGTTAAATTATACTGTTAGTCCTCATATATATATATATATATATATATATATATATATATATATATATATATATATATATATTATATTTATATGTGTGTATGTATATATGTATATATATGTATGTATATGTATATATTTATATATATATATATATATATATATACATATATATATATATATATATATATATATATATATATATATATATATATATATATATATATATGTATATATATATATATGCTTTTGCTTTGTATATGAAATGCACATATTTTGATAAAGA
This sequence comes from Palaemon carinicauda, assembly GCF_036898095.1. Lineage (NCBI taxonomy): Eukaryota > Metazoa > Arthropoda > Malacostraca > Decapoda > Palaemonidae > Palaemon > Palaemon carinicauda. The sequence continues at coordinate 11,033,568 of NC_090765.1, read as the reverse complement.
ATATATGTATCCCTATGTGTACCTTATTAATATTATATTCCAAGCTACAACCCTAGTTGGAAAAGCAGGATGCTGAAAGGCCAGGGGCTCAAATAGGGAAAGCATTCCAGTGCGGGAAGGAAGTAGAGAAATAATGAATAATCTATAAATAAGAAGTAATACAAAGAATATAGAATATATTATTATCATTGTTATTACTTGCTAAGCTACAACCCTAGTTGGAAAAGCAGAATGCTATAAGCCAAGTGGCCTCAACAGGGAAAATAGCCCAGCGAGGAAAGGAAAGAAGTCAAAATAAAATATATTAAGAAGAGTAACAACATTAAGATGAATATTTCCTATATAAACTATAAAAACTTTAACAAAACAAGAGGAAGAGAAATCAGATAGAATAGTGTGCCTGGGTGTACCCTCAAGCAAGAGAACTCTAGCCCAAGACAGTGGAAGACCATGGTACAGAGGCTATGGCACTACCCAAGACTAGAGAACAATGGTTTGATTTTGGAGTGTCCTTCTCCTAGAGGCGCTGCTTACCATAGCTAAAGAGTCTCTTCTACCCTTACCAAGAGGAAAGTAGCCACTGAAAAAATACAGTGCAGTAGTTAACCCCTTGAGCGAAGAAGAATTGTTTAGTAATCTCAGTGTTGTCAGGTGTATGAGGACAGAGGAGAATCTGTAAAGAATAGACCAGACTATTCGGCGTATGTGTAGGCAAAGAGAAAGAACCTTAACCAGAAAGAAGGATCCAATATAGTACTGTCTGGCCAGTCAAAGGACCCCATAACTCTGGCGGTAGTATTTCAACGGGCGGCTGGTGCCCTGGCCATCCTACTACCTATTACGATCAGTAACCACGTTAAAAGATATTTGTCATATGTAAACAATAAAACGAGACCTACGTCTGTCAACTTGTTCATCAGAAAAGCATATGCAACAAGTTTCAATTTCTGAAGTGTCAACAGGCCGATTAGGAAGATCATTCGACAATTTGTTCATAGCTGGAATATAAATTCTAGAATAATGTATATAATTGAATATTATGATAGAAAAAGTAAGACTTTTGGTTAATTTTTAAGTGTTATATTGTTATAAGACCCTTGAAGACAAAGTAAAATTAGAATGTTAGGTACTTTGAACCCAGCAGTTTACTCCTCCAGTCATAAAATGTAGTTGATAGATAATTTCCTATGGGAAAACTGACGCTCTAATAGAAAAAATTCCGAAATTTTAAGATGATTATATTTATTCAAAGGAACATGTTAATATTTTACTTTGAAGGAATTAGCTTTGCCGTGTAACTAATTTATAACTTTAAACAATCGCAGGATAGAGAATAAAAAACTAAGACCGAAAATTAAATAAAGCTTTATTTTGTATGCATTCACTGAACAGCTTTACGAAATACCTAAAGGCTTATATTATTACATACATATATGAATACATATTTACATACATGTATACAACTGTTTGTACTCATTTGTAGATATGTGCAAGAATATGCAAGTGAACGTTGTGTGTCTTAGAATAAATTTTACCAGAATTAAACAAATAACGTTAAATCAAAACGAAATCTGTAAATTTTCAGAGCTGCTCCTACTTATCCTTACCCAATATCCTGAAAATATTTTCTTGAAGATTTCCCAAAGAATAAAATGATGACTTAAATCTTCGATGGACGAATAGGAGACGAAGAAAAATGTAAAAATAAGTGTTTGTTCATGATCTTTTTTTCTAAACTTTTATCTTATGGCCAATTGACCCGCGAGAAATTAATAGACTTGGAACGCGCCTGCGCGGGGTCACTCCCTCCGCGCCCCTGCCGATTATTGTCACAACTCAACGTATGATTACAGGTCGCGGTCATTTAGACCAAAGGCAGGGATTTCGGTTCCTTTGTGTCACACCACTAATACGCGAGATTTAACCCCTTGGGCCTGTGTTTAAGGCCAGTTTATTTTGCGTATTATTCAGTCATTTCATGCGTCAAAATGATAGGTTTGCTTTGGTAGGCAATGGGGTAAATGATGGGTTGATCTGGTAGGCAATGACGAGAAATGATTGTAAGACCTGGCAATCACAATGGGTGGTTTCAGACCATTAGCCCTTAACGTGAGATTTATTGCCTCGTAAAAATTTGATTTGTGTATGGAATGAAAAAAAAAATGTGTGTATAGATATATACAGGTTCTTTGATTGAAGCTCTTCAGGCATTTTTTGTGCTTCATCGAAACTGCCATACCCCTTAGATGGGAAAGGTGGAGATCAAATTGTATTAGTTGGAGATTTTATTATTGTACGTTGCTAGTGATGATTGTAACCGTCTGTTCTATCAATAAGGGCAAAATTGTGATCTTGTTTTTTTGGTGTTGAGTAAATAAAGGCAAAACACTTTTCTTGTATTTTATACATCAAAGGAGTTCTTTATACATCTCTTTCTATTATATTATATGTTAAATATGTTATTATTAATCTATTATTTCGTTTATAAATGTTGTTATTGGTAATGGGCTAGGTTTCATTATCATATTTTTACTATATATATATATATATATATATATATATATATATATATATATATATATATATATATATATATATATATATATATATATATATATATATATATATATTATTTTTACTGATATAATGAAATTCATATAATAAATTTTAACATGTCCTT
>NC_090765.1:11015888-11020888 GCF_036898095.1 Palaemon carinicauda | reverse complement strand
ACTAAATAAATAAGTTAATTTTAGACTCATCTTACATATTCCTGACGAAAGTGTCAGTAGAGACGCTTATTGTATAATTGACAGATGGTTATGATATTGAAGGTGAGATGATTTTTATTCTAAGAACAAAATCCTGAATACGAAAAGAATATGAGTAATTTTGAATACTGGCCAAGTGGAATTCACTTATAACGATTCAACAGTGAAAATAAAAGATTTGAATTCTGAGAAGTTTTATTTTGCCAGTTTGTAGGATACCTTATACCGTTATTTTCCCCCTTCTGGTCCTTTGCCTATTGATATCTCGACTGCACGTGATTTCAGGGATATACTTAACATATTTAGGCTATTCCCCTTTCGGTAAATTATTCCCACTGCAGAGTGAAATCGATAAGAAGTATTTATGACTTACTACTTAAATATATGTTCCTACATACAAATAAACCGCAAGTATCCTTAAATATTGAATTTCTACCCGACAAAGGATTCGAACCTTAGCACCGATAAGAATAAGGCTAAATATTAGAGTTTAGCCTACACACTACTGTTATTTCTACTGGCGCTAAGGTTCAAATCCTTGGCTTGACAGCAATATTTATCTTTTAAATAATTTCTTTATGGGTGTGTAATCTCTTGACAGAGCGAATTCTATATACTATAGAAAGGTTTTTGCGGCATTATTTAAAAGATAAATCACGAGTGTTAGCGATAAAATTATCATATATATATATATATATATATATATATATATATATATATATATATATATATGTGTGTGTGTGTGTGTGTGTGTGTGTGAGTGTGTATGTGTGTATATACACACATATATATATATATATAATTTATATATATATATATATATATATATATATATATATATATATAGTATATATATATTATATGTATGTATATATATAATTTATATATATATATATATGTAAATATGTACAGTATATATATATATATATATATATATATATATATATATATATATATATATATATGTATATATTTATATATATATATATGTAGATATATATATATATATATGTTCATATATACTCTATATATGTTTATTAAATACATTATGTATATACAGTATATTAATATGTGTGTGTTTTTGTCGTCTGTGCAATTTTGTGTATGTATGTATATATATATATATATATATATATATATATATATATATATATATATATATATATGTGATGTGTGTGTAAATATATATGTGTATATATATATATATATATAGAGAGAGAGAGAGAGAGAGAGAGAGAGAGAGAGAGAGAGAGAGAGAGAGAGAGAGAGAGAGAGAGAGAGAGAGAGAGAACAAATATGCATGTGAAGGTTGAACGGGAGAATGAACAAATATGCATTTAAACATCGACCTGATAGATTATTGTGCTTTTACTTGTTCTTGGTATCGGGATTTCTTATCTTTATGAATGGGCTGTTCTGTTTGTCTCCAGCAATATCGGCTGGCTGTCTTGTGTGGAAATGGATTAAAGAGAAGTTGGATTGTTTATGCATTCTTTTTTTTTTATTGCAAGATTACCTTCCTTTGCTACGTTTGTTTTTTCTTATGGATAGCTGGTATATTCATATATGTTCACGTGTGTGCGAGCACTAAACACATTGCACAAAATATATTTGTTTATACTAGATCACTAACTAGACAAATGTTCGCAAATTCTCCCATTATTTATCATCATTCTTCAAGGAGATTTTCGGAGATCTTTGTGTCCTTGTTTCCTTCATCATATCTATTTTTCCATCAGTATTCTATTCGGTTCCTTGTGATAATCCAGTATCCATTTTATCGTGAACTATTACTCACTCCAACTTGGTTATTTCTTTCTATCCTCTTTCCTAACACATTTTGCTCTTAGGTCATGGGGGTAACTCGCATTATATGGAAATATATCCTCTCTCCATAAGTTCAGTCTCGTTATGAGTCAGTAAAGAGTTTTTGTGTGTGTGTTTTTAGGTTATATTGGCAAATCAATTAATAAATTTCATCAAACAAAATATCTTGTTTAAATTCCTCCTCATTTCATCAATGCACGAATACTTAGATTATCACCATTTTTGTAGATTGCAATTTTTATGCAAAATGCTGAAAGGGGATTCACTTGACAAGAAGACTTTTACATTTATTTACCTATTGAGAGAGAAAAAAAAAACTTTTTAAAAGATTCAATGGGGATAAATTTGATATAGCTAAAGTAAACGAAAACATACTACACAAATAAATTTCACCTTAAATTAGCCGTATCACAATCTGGTATTGGAGCAAAATGCCAAGCATCTAAAACAGTAAATAGTGTGGAGATACATGCAATTTAAGCCACAGTAGCAGTTATTTTAGAGGTCTATGAGCAGTTATACCAGTCTATCGCTTATCATTGAACGTAACAGGTCTCTGGTCTTTGGGCGACTGACATTGTGGTCCTGAAAAAAATTAAGATACTAATTCATTGTGGTTCATTGGGTTGAAATGATAGTTCTGTATTCTGTATTGAAATGGTTTATGGAAGGTGGCCAAACTAGAGATATTTCAAGGACAATATAATACATAATTTTCATTTTACTAGAAAGAAAACTAACACTTCGAACAATATTCCTATAGAAAAAGGGGACTTTTTTCTTAAACTGTGGATTATACTGTATAATGCATGAAGAACGGCAAAAAAATAAATACTTTTCATGATTTATACTGAGCAACGCGTAACACAAGACCTTCTCGCATAACAATATAATTACATTAAAAATACATCCTGTCTGTAAAAAAAAAAAAAAAACTTAATTGTTTATGTAGCATTTATTAATAATAATATAATTTATGAGTATACTTCTGAATAATTCTACTGAGAATACCAAAAGAGGTGTTTATTGAATTCCACATGATTCATGAGTCAAATTTATATTGTTCAAACTAGTAAATTATCAAAGAATAAATTAAACATCATTAAAAATATTTTATGGTATGCAGAAAAAAAATGTATTTTTTCGTTTTACAGATAAAAGTAAAATGGCTTGGTTAAAAATATAGATTGTAGCTTATGAAAGTTTAAACTAGCTCTATTCATTTCGAAAGAAATATCTTAAATTTAGAGATTTTAAAGTTTGTAAACAGAACAAATTATTTTAGCTACATTTCCGAGGTCTCAGTGGCTTCTTGTTTGTATGGTAGTCTATTCATTGCTTCCATCTTTATGCCTCACATAATTTCTTTTGCTGTATGCTAATCTTCAAGACAATGGCATATATATATATATATATATATATATATATATATATATATATATATATATATATATATATATATAAAAGCTATATAGGTATGTATATATACAATTATATATTTCTCTCTCTCTCTCTCTCTCTCTCTCTCTCTCTCTCTCTCTCTCTCTCTCTCTCTCTCTCTCTCTCTTTCTATATATATATATATATATATATATATATATATATATATATATACATACATATATATTATATATATATTTGTGTTTCTATATGTGTGTGTAACATGTATGTTTGTGTGTGTATATATCCACAGGTATGACAATCGTAGGACTGAATCTCCAAATATTGAGAAAGTAAAGTCGGATTCTCGTTTTGTCAAGAGGTCATTTGTAAGAGAACATACTTGGTATAAAGTAAACACGAGAAACCTGGTACTAGATATTGTAGTTCCGTAATGATTTTTCATAAGTATATTCAACCTAGAAAGCTGAGGATTAAGTAGGTGATAAATATATTAATTTCTGAGAAATGCTTTCGATAAAGGCAAACAACTATACAGTTCGCTTTGTATGCCTTGGAATTTGCTTTTCTCATGATATTTGAAGAGAAATAAATTGAGTCCTGGGCTTTCATAAAAAATGTCGATTTTTACCAACTAACGAACCTCAACTATTAATTATTTGGAAGCGTTTTATTCCTCTGAAGCTGTCCAATTTGTTCCTACGTTAATAATGTAAGTCCATTGAGATCAGAGATAGGCTTAATGACATCCATTACAAACCATCCTCTTTTCTTAACGCTTCTTATCACTCGTTTTTGCTGTCTCGTCCTTTTGTCCGTCATCGTAAGCTCAATAAAACACCCTTCGCAGTCTTTTGTCCTCTGCTTTTTCACGGGGCTCTGGTGCCGAATGACCACAGCGCGCTTCTCCTTCCATTTTTCTTTCTCTTTCTCTCTGTACAAGTCACTGGACGTAATGGGAGACTTTTCAGTCCCTTTTTTTTTCTTTCTTTTTTTCCCGAATTAGTTCTCAGCGAGCTTCTTGATCTGATTTCTGCGTGAAGTAATTAAGTCATTCTAGGTGTTGGATTTTTTCTTTGAAGGTTAATATTTTTTTATTCAATGAACAATTTGAAATTATTTGTTTATATTATCTCATTTAAAAATATATGAGGTAATTAATTGATACGTCTTGTGTCACGTGCAACCATATGTACGTAAGCACATTGGTCATTGTTTCTTTCTTTGTCACACAAATACACTCGCGCACAAACACACAATAGCCGTGGCCTTGTGCTATCCAAGTTTTATTGTTAAAAAATTATGTTTGTCAAATATAGACTCCATTGTTTCTCAAATCACCTTGGGCCTTGAAACACAATTCATTTATTATGTTATGTTTTTGTTTATAGGGATTTAGTCCTTTTATCCATAGCGATAGGAGTTATTTTCAAGAATGACTGAAATTTTTTTTAAATACTTTTGAAGCTTATTCAATAAAGTCTTTTAGGAACTTTCATATTATTTTCTGTCAATAAAGAAGAAAATGTTTGGAATTTGACTGATGTATAGTTTATACTGGTCTGAAGTTGAAATTACCGTTGTGCACTTATATACTGGCCTTGTGCTCATATGTAGTTAAATGAAGTACAGTATCAGTATTATTGTGCCGTAAGTAAAATGTATCATCGTCCCAAGAGATTTACTTATATTTGCATTTTTTCTGGAGTAAATTTGTGCCATCTGTCAGCGTG
>NC_090765.1:11010888-11013388 GCF_036898095.1 Palaemon carinicauda | reverse complement strand
CCACGAAAGAATATTAAAATCGTCGGAGACTCAGATATTTACAAAATAAACAAGTCCATTAAGACTCAATGGTTTGAATGTATCTAAAGAGAGGAAGAACAATGGTTTTTAATATTATTGTTCAATTTAGACCCTTTTTAGTTTTGAAAATGGTAGGGAACAAGATCAGTTCCATGAATTTTTAATAATGTGGAAATTAGGTCTACCTTTGTCAAAAGTTAAAAAGGATAGGGTGAGGGAAAGACAAGAAGGGTGGCTTAATACCAAGGGAAATTAATTTGAACTTAATGAAATTGGAGTTTGTGACATATTAAGTAGTTTTTGACGAGTTTTGTGCTTCGAAGTTCAGTTATGTTCAGTTAAAGTTTGCTATTCTGTGTAAAACATGGAGCAGCCCGTAGGTTTCAAGTTCATTGGCTCATCATATCCTGTAGATTACGATTAGCAAAAAACAGTATCATCATTTTGAGTCCTTTGTTTTGGCTGTTGTGGGTTACCCTTCTATATTTGTTTACTGATTAGAGGCGTCACCATAAGAAGGTTTCTTCATTTTGCTACAAATGGCTTTTAGGATTTTATGATTTCATCTATATTTTTTATTACAATGTAAGCAGTTTGATTTAAAATATTCCTTCCAAACACCTCCAAAGGAACCTTGGCCGTTTCTTTTATTTATGTTAAGGATTGCATTTTGCTATATTAAATTTTGTCTTCTCCATTTATTAAGAAAGTTCCCACAGGAATATTTTTTGCCACGTGATTTCATTATGAATTGCTATATAACAATTACTGTTTAAAACAGTGGTTAAAAAATCTCTATATATTTTAAGACTGAAAATGTATAATGTCCTCGTCAGTGTTATTACTGTATATTAGCCTAGAAGGTCTGAATCTAAAGAATTTCTGTAATTTATACATCTGTATTTATCAAATGAAAATTAAGGTTTTATTCAGTATTCGTTTTGCTGTCGTTTCTATTGGAAAGGTTGTTAATATGAAAACTATATTTGATACAGCAGTCGATATCCAATAAAAAATGCATATTTAACGGCCTTAACGATTTTCACTAATATTTTAGCGCTCTAATATGTATATTGTTTATAAATTTTGTAATTTAAAGGTAGAATTTGCCCATTTGGATTTTTTATTTGTACATGTTTTTTCCACAAAGCTAAAATCTTAAGTCTCGCTTTGCTTTTATTTAAGTTTTTGTTTGTCTAGTATTTTTTTCACTGCAGTATAGTAATTCGCGCAATCATTTTTCATTACAATGTAAAAAATTATATTGTCCCGGGGAAATCTCTACTGTAAAACATATGCAAAAACCAAAACGTGTTTAACTACAAGAAAACAATCCCAGAAGAAATTATAGCAGGTTCATATCCGTCTCTTTCTGAAACAAAACGCGAAAAAGCAGCCTCTAGATTTACTAAAGCTTTCACTGGAGCGAAATTCCTCTCCGACAGACATCTGCATAGCCACTTGTGTTTTCACAGGCAATCTTCTTCTTCTTCTTCTTCTTCTTCTTCTTCTTCTTCTTCTTCTTCTTCTTCTTCTTCTTCTTCAACATTTTGTGGGGTTTTACGGTGACGTATTTGCAGAGGTAATGGGGTCCCGCAAGCACAGTCTCATGCACGAATTTGGGATTTTGTAAGCACTCACTTAAACGCGGCAGAAGCATTCGGAATCCTCACACACTTATGGACTGCCAAACAGAAATCTCGAGTTTGTACTCTTGGAAGTTTTTGCCAGTTTTCGGTAGTTATGTAATCAGTTTTATGAATTATATACTTGTTAATACTAATTCTGTATGTCCATCTAGGAATTTGTAATCCAAGTTATACATGTTTATTTTTTTTTATATAAAACTGATGTTTATGAGTTATTATGAAGAGTGCTTTTAACGTGTGATGATTTTTTAATATCAGATTTATGTACATTCCGGTTACCGGAGAGTGATTTCGTAGCTAAATTAGAAGTAAGTCTTTATAAAGAATGGTGGAGAAAGTGATTAGCCTCATCGATCTACACTGGATCGTTGGTTACACATTTTTTTAACTTGTCGTAAGACCAAGTGACTTTTATTTTTTTTTATAAAAGATCCATCACCTTGCTGCCAAACTTGAATCATTACACCCATATATTAACACATAAGGTTAAACTTGGATATTCATGATCTACTGGCAGATTTAGCAACCATAGATTGTCAAGGTTTTATACAAGCTACCACTGCAAGCTTATTTTTAACCCAGTTGCAAAAGTATGCAAATTATTGACTTCATGGTTATACATCTTTTGCTGCATTTTAGATTTACTCACGCATCCTTTTTTAATCTCTATGTTCATAATGTATTGGTTGAATTGGTTAGGTATTTTTAATTAGCGCCAATAAGATGTATTACGTAACAGTGTTACTTTCATGGAACTGCTACAAACTCAATATCCTTTCTGAAGGTTTAAAATGTGACTCGGAAAATCCTTCGCAGCTTTTTAGTAGGAG
>NC_090765.1:11003388-11005888 GCF_036898095.1 Palaemon carinicauda | reverse complement strand
TCTGTACCATGGTCTTTCACTGCCTTGGGTTAGAGTTCTCTTGTTTCTCCTCCTCTTGTTTTGTTAAAGTTTCTATAGTTTATATAAGAAATATTTATTTTAATATTGTTGCTGTTCTTAAAACAATTAATTTTTTTTTCTTGTTTCCTTTCCTCACTGGGCTGTTTTCCCTGTTGGAGCCCCTGGGCTTATAGCATCCTGCTTTTCCAACTAGGGTTGCAGCTTAGCAAATAATAATAATAATAATAATAATAATATATATATATATATATATATATATATATATATATATTATATATATTATATATATATATATGTATATACATACATACATACATATATACATATATTCGTATAGTGTTACATTGAATCTTAATTTTTTTAAACATAGATGATTTTAAAAATCGTCAGTTATGCAAGACCAATGTTGAAGAGGATAGATGCCCTCCAATCTTGTAAAACCAGTATTATAAACCAGTTGTCAACTGGTATAATATTTCTTCACTCTTCGAGCTTTTAATTGAGTTATTTATTTTAGATTTTATATCGTTGGGTATTAATTTTTCTGGTATTCGAGTTGAGTATATTTCCGCAGATGTTTTTGTAGACTGAATATTTATTGATGTTTGGATGTCAAGTACACTAGATAAGAAGCCATGATGACAATGATAACAAATAAGGAAGTTAGGGACAGGATAGCCATACAGTAAAGTAGTACAATTTAGATACCTGAGATCTACTGTAAGTTACGAGGTAGTGTGTGAAGCTGAAGTGAAGAATAGGATAAAATCAGCATGGAGAAAGTGGAGGAAGGTGGCAGGAGTGGTATGGGATAAGAAAGGGCCAATGTAAGTAGAAGTCAAGATCTATAGCACAGTAATAAGACCAGTGTTAATGTATGGATCAGAAACTTGAGCTTTAAGACGTCAAGAGGAAACAAAGCCTGATAGAACAGAGTTGAGAATGCTAAGGTGGATTATGGGAATATTACTGTTTGAAAGATTGGAAAATGATGAATTAAGAAGAATGGCAGGTGTAGTAAAGATTATAGAGATGATAGTGTGTCACGACTGAAATGGTTTGGCCACGTGTTGAGGATGGTTGGTGGTGTGGGAGTGAGAAGGGCTTGAGAAGAACCTGTCAAGGGGGGAGAAAAAGTCAAGAGGGGAGGCACAGAATTAGAGGCGAGATAAGGTGAAGGATGATATGGAGAGAAGAAGTTTGAATGAAGAGTGTATCTTTGATAAAAGGCATTGAAGAGGGCGCACGAGGCAACCGGACCCTTAAATGTTAGGATAACAGTGGGGAAGAAAAAGATTTTCAGATGCCGAGATAAGTATATTTTCTAATAAATTTTCTTTTTAAAGACAAGATATTTATTGGTGTATTTATATTTTTGGAATCCTAGGTTACTTTTCCAAGAATGGTTAAATGGGTTTTGGCAAAGCTTCGAGAAGCCAATTTGACGTGGAGGTCGCTTGACGCTGGATTCACAGCCACTTTCCTTTAGAAAGACTGTGATGTCGGTCGTATTTTTCTCCCCTCTCTATTTTTTTTTTTCTTTTTTTTGGTTAAAGAGAATTCGATGATCAAAATCTCATTTAAGATCTCAGTTGCGATCCCTTCTATTGTTGACCTCTGCAATGCCATTATCTAGCGGGAGTAATGAATTACCTCACGGTTTGGGGTCTCCTTCCCCCTCTCTCCTCTTCTCCCTTCCACACACTTCCCCCTCCCCCCCATTCTCTCTATCTCCTTTATTTTGAGCTGGTGATCTGTGGCAGCCTGAATAGACCTCCGCTACAGGGTGGTGCAGAAGTTACATGTCACTGTCGTCACCTCATTTCGCCTTTGTCACACCGATGATTTTCGAAGGCAGTCACCCATCACTGAGAGAGAAAAAGACGAAAGTAAGAAAAAGTGACACCCGGAAAAAAATCCGTGCAACAGAAAAGGAGTTTGGGTGGAAAGTGGTCTTCTCTTCATTTTCAGTCCTATCGAAGAGTAATTTTTTCTTTTTCCTGTGGATAGGAATGTTCTTTTGCATCACTTTTACCTTTATGGAGATATTTCATATTTCGATGGAATTAAGATTTGTTTTAAAGATAAATTTTAAACTTATAATCTTTCAATTAAAGATTGTCATTGTTTTTTTTTTTCATTAAAATTTAAATTGTGGAAGGGTTTAGTTGATATACCCCTTTCACAGTCATGTAAAGATAATTCTGGAATATTATTAATGCAATTCATGTGGTTGTTATTTACTCAAATGTTGACGATACACTTTGTTTTAAAAGTAAAATCTTCAGTTAATATTTTATCCGAAACATAATGGTTTTCCTGGAAGCATGCGGTGGGTTAATGACTTACCGTACATAATTGTGAATTATTTTTTCATACTTTAACGCTTAAATGAACTTTCGTATAGCTATAAAAAAGACGTTTGATGTATAATCAATTTTGAGTAATGTTTACTGAAATCGCAAATATCCAAATATCG
>NC_090765.1:10968477-11002888 GCF_036898095.1 Palaemon carinicauda | reverse complement strand
TACTGAAATGAAAAATATCCAAATATCGGAATATATATATATATATATATATATATATGATGGAATATTTCTTGGTAGTCACTCATTTCCCATTGGATATATGTTGAAATTATATTTACGTTAACATAGATTTTATATATACTTAATCTTTTGGGTAACTTGTTTTCCCCATGCATCAGACTGCAAAAACATATCTTGCTTTACCAGTTTGTGAATTGCGTACCAGTTGAGAATAAACTATCTATCATTGCTGATGTTGCGTGTAAAGATCTTTGTTGTATGTCGACGAGGTGTTTGTTGCAACACTATGATATTAGCTGAATATTCCTTAATTGGAATCAGTGGTTGATCGAGCGTCAGCTACGATGGAAGTACGAATTGTTTTAAGGTCTTTGCAGTTCACCTTTTATGGTTGATCAAATGTTAGTTGTGACAAGATACGATTTATTCGTAAGCGTTGATGTGTTGCATATAAAGTGTAAAATAATACTGTAATGATGTATTTGCTTTTTTACGCTCGATCGCACTCGGGGAAAGAGGGCTGGGGATGCGAAGTGGCCGGGGGGGGGGGGTCGTATCCTTGTCATTTGCCCCAACGGTTGATTGAACATTTTTTTTTCTTCCTTCCTCTTGCCATCAAGAGTTTTCTTTTCACATCCAAGCGCTTCGCCCATGAACAAAAATGTGCCTTGGAGCCTCATTCTACAGCAAGTTAGCCCATGAAATGAGCTCGGGATGACATTCCACATTTGCATAAAATTGTTCTTCCTTTGTAATTAACTTCTTTTTTTCATCTCTGGAGTCTCTTGCTTTTCTCGTTATTTGTTTTTGGCCGCAGTTTTTTTTTAGTGTTTTTCGTCAATTCCTTTCGAGTATCAATTTACGTTTTGTATTGTGTAGCAATTGCAAAATCTGAATGTCTCCTATTTGTTTCATAATTTTGTTAGCTTGTCACAAGCCTTTGTACTTTCTGTCCCGTCTGCGTAGCTGCCTAATGTAAACGCGCACACATAATATATATATATATATATATATATGTATGTATATATATATATATATATATATGTATATATATATATATATATGTTTATTTATTATATATATATATATATATACACACATATATATATATATATATATATGTTTATTTATTATATATATATATATATATATATATTTCAAGAACTACTAACCCTCAAAGATTATTCTAACTACGTCTATTTAGTATTGTGTTTTCCTCGTTGCCCCTTTTGTCTTACCGTTGATCTTCTAATATACCTTTATTTTCTACTTTCAGAGTTGAGCTCTCCCACGATGGAGAAAATCCCTTGCCCGTTCCCCCAATCCTTCTCCCCATAAAAATGCAAAAAAGGTGTTTTGTTTCCCAGCGCTAGGAAGCGTTATCTGGGAAAATATCCGAAACATTTTAATATCCGTTCGGATGTTTAACGAGATGAACTTCAAGAGATGTATTTCTAAAACCTTAATTTGCTTTTACCCTCATATGTGAAACATGGCTTCTCTAAGGACCTTTGTTAGAAAGTCTCGTGATTTTTTTTTCTTTTTTATTAAACAGAATTTTTGTGCTTTAGCTTCATGTCTCGTCAATTGACGTTTTTTGACGTTATATGTCATTAATTAGACGGGAATTTGGTTCAGTACTTCATTACTAGGAAACTTTTCGTTAAAACTTATTTCCCTAAATATAGCTGGTCAGTGGAATAGAAACAGCATTTATATATATATATATATTTTTATTATTATTCTTAAAACCATGCAACCCTTTTGGGCTAGGCGTTATAGTCAGGCAATTTAGTTTGTGTTGCCAATTTTTAAAAGTTATAAGGAATAAAATTGATAGAAGGTATTCACAGGAAAGACTTTTAGCTGGAATTATCGTACAAAAACAAAAGGAAAAATATCTGATCTGCAAAAGATCGTTAGATTTTAGGGATGAATAAATATGAAGTTATGACGGTTTGAATTATCTAAAATTTCTGACATTTTATCTAAGAGATATTGAAATAATCTTTTATAATTACTTTTTATATTTGTGTTCATATATCAAGGTTTTATTATATTAGTCAATTATAAAATAAATTCATATGATTCTCTCTCTCTCTCTCTCTCTCTCTCTCTCTCTCTCTCTCTCTCTCTCTCTCTTCTTACTTAATATGCGGTCTGTTGAAGACGCAGACGTCCATTCAACCAGGTTACTGTTTGAGAAATGTCCGATGGCAAAATAAAACTGGTCTTTAGTTGTGAGTATTTTTGTCAATTTGTGGTATTTACAATCACTTCTATATGATGATAGTATTGGATATCACCATTTTAATGGTAATTCAATGAATAGTGCTTCACATATATTATGATTAAGAAAATTGTATTGCAGTTAACAAACGAAGTGTTTCTTAATTATTGCATATTATAATGCACATATAAGTGTTTGTATTTTACTTGGAAATGACTAGAAATTTGAGGAAGTACGTATTTTCCTTAAAACATATTTTCTAAGATTGAAAGGTATAGCTCGTCGATTGTCATGATATGATAAAATTAGTATCCATTTTCCCGAAGATACCAAACTGCTATAGAAAACACGGTAAGCAAAGTTGGTGTTAGATATAACACCATGGATGATATATTACTGCAATTACAGTTATAATTGAATTATTCAATATCCTTAGAGAATATGCTCTATATCGTGAAATCGCTATGGTTCAGAACAGCCTTTGGTTTTCAACTGACTCTTGTTGAATGTTTTTATATTTTATATAGTTATGTATCGAATGAGTAAATGTATTTTTTTATCAATTCCCAACTTATTTATCAAGATCGGATAATATTATTATATAAATCATCACAGCTGCTTGCGCCATAAATAACACTATAACCATTAAGGATGCATTCCCTTAAGCTCAGTCTAATAACCATTAACTTGTGGAATAATATAAGAGCAATAAGTAATGTAATTTCTTCTTCCAAGCAGACAAAAGAAGAAAGCCGTAATTGCCGATTCAAAAATTTATTCATAATGATTGGTCGCAGCATTTTGTAATTTTGTGCCATCAGCGTAAACATTATGTAATTTACCATAATCTTTAATATGATGATTCAAATAGGATTTATAGTTGACGCTTTGTACTTGATTGCTGTTCTCTTCCGGTAGTTTTATGTTTTTGCTTATACTGTTTTTCTTTATTGCACCTGGGGATGTATTTATATATGAAAAGATACAGATACAGTACATTCCCACACACACTACGTGTATATATATATATATATATATATATATATATATATATATATATATATATATATATATATATATGCGGGTGTGTTTGATTGTATATATACGGTATGTTTTCATATAGGGACGGGTAGATGGGTAGATATATATATATATATATGTATATATATATATATATATATATATATATATATATATATGTGTGTGTGTGTGTGTGTGTGTGTGTGTGTGTGTATGTATATATTAACATTGTGCGTATTTACACATATTTTTGTGTATAATATGACAATATATATATATATTATATATATGTATATATATATATATATATATATATATATATATATATATATATATATATATATATATATATATATATATATATATATATATAACCTTTGTATATGAACAGAATCTCTATTTATGTTCCATAATTTCTTTCTACTCGCATCTTGTTCGCCACTTATCTGACAGGAGGGGAATGTTCTTAACATTGTACTTCTTGCAAAAATTAAAACAAAAGTCTTGAGTTGTTGTCAAATTTCTAGCATGGGCGTCAAATCTCGATTTGCCTCCACCTGTTTTCTTACTTTGCTTATTAGTTTTAGGATCTTTTGCTCCATCTCCATATGCTTAACCGGAAACTATCTCTCTCTCTCTCTCTCTCTCTCTCTCTCTCTCTCTCTCTCTCTCTCTCTCTCTCTCTTTTATCTTGAACACAATGTCGTCAGAGAATATCTTGTCTATTATTATGCATACATTTATAGACATTATCTTTAATACAGCTTATTACCTTATTGGTGCTTTTATCCATAAGTCTTAGTAGCCATTAGCTCTTCATATGTCACCAATTGTATATCGATACAATATTCGAACTTCCGATGGATATTTTTGTCTATACTTATTATGAAAAGATTACTCAAAAGATTTTTAAATAAAATCTGTCATATTGATATAAGAACCAAATAGTTGAGACTCATGTTTCTCGTAGGCTTATACAAGATATTTTTATTAGTTTGAGAATATTTTAGTAGTAATATAAAGATAACGATAATTCACCTGCTTCAGTTTTTGTTTTCACTTTTATTCAGAAAGTTTCCTTTTCCAACGCGAAAACTTGTTATTCTTACTGTTTCTGTTTATTTAAAAGTAAAGAAGACATGACAACAGTAAAGAAATGGGATATGCAAGTTCAGGTCAGCCATTTTTGCATCATATTCACCGTATAAACAATCGGTAATTGACAAACGTTTTTGATATCTTAAGAGTTAGATAGATACTATTAGATTGATGATGAATTATCATTAACTAGGGTAGTATGGGTACTTTACCTCCTGAAATGTAATAGCTTTCCAATTTTCAGTGATATACAAACCTCTTTGGTATGATTACGAAATTATGATGAACTTTTAAACCTTGTTTTTAGACTTTAATTGATGGTCCTGTGTTATATTTACCATATATTCATGATGAATGATTTGGCATGGAAGAAAATATTGCTGCCTATGCGAATATGCTGTGCTATTTGCCTTGGTTCCATCAAATGAATATAAACATACAGTTGCTGAATTAATTCATGGGATTTCCGATATAGTTAGTATTTGATGGAAATATTGCGAGTAGAAAGATGAGCCTAAACAAAGCTTAAAGGGTCATTATTTTTTCAATACAAGACAAATTGCATTAAAAAAAAAAAAAAAAAAAAAAAAAAAAAAAAAAAAAAAAAAAAAAAAACGTTAATTCGTGATATCTTTGAATGATTTTGGTTCGCCTCTTGTATGTATATGCATCAACATGAGGTTATTGCATCCTTGGGTTACTGTTTACAGTTGAATAATAGAATATTAAGGAAAGAGAGTGTATAGAAGTTTCCCATGCAATATATATGAATAACATATAAGAATTACCTCCAAGCTTAGCGATCGGCCTATAAGTCTACCTGCTGAGTCATCAGCAGCCATTGCCTGGTCCTCCCTGGTCCTACCTTAGA
Organism: Palaemon carinicauda; assembly: GCF_036898095.1. Lineage (NCBI taxonomy): Eukaryota > Metazoa > Arthropoda > Malacostraca > Decapoda > Palaemonidae > Palaemon > Palaemon carinicauda. The sequence goes on along the minus strand of NC_090765.1, from coordinate 10,997,648 downwards.
TGGAGAGTTTGAGCGTTGATCATATGTATATTTGGTCAGTTTCCAGGACATTGTCCTGCTAGCTAGACATTCTCACTGTCCCTTGCCTGAGCCATTCATGAGGGATCTTTAAGTCTTTAACCGCGCAAACGAGGAATACACGCACTGTAGTATAACTTGATAAATATTTCAACGTATTGGCAAGTATTTAAAAAAATTATAATGAGCTTTAGTAGGGTAACTTCGTTTTAGATTATAGAAATTACCGTTAAAGGTATGAAGCAATTCAACAGATATTTACAATTTTATATATTGTAAAAAAGTCGATTTCATAAAAGGTAATAGAAATTTGATATTTTAATCTGAAGTTAATTTCAATCACAATTTATTGGAATTTTTCTCTCAGGCGAACCACTTAGTGTTCAGGATCTAACCATGTGAGTTGATTCAATATTAATTTTTAACATATTATCATATGAGCTGGCGTCTTGTCGGTGATAAACCTTATTACTTGTTCTATTTACGTCGTCTGATATTCATGTTAATACTTTGCGCTTAAAGGTGTCGGTATTGTGTGCAATATAATGAGTTAGACTTTGATTTTATATTTTGTAAGGTACATTATTTCTGGGAAAAAATTAAGGTTCTCCCCGTGCGTTGAATTTACTTAGTAAAATATTAAGGCCATGAACATTTTCATAGAATATTGTTCAGAACACATTTTGGATATATAGATATATAATAAATAGTTATTTACGTATCTACGTAATCCTCTGTCATATTATCAAAGAATTCGAGTCCTGTCGTATTCCATTGAAATTGCATATTACAACTGAGGGAATGTTAAGTCAATTAATGTTGGCCTATCCGGAGTGGATTTGGGTTTTCGGACCAGGTGTTCTTCCATTACCTGAATGCAAACGGTAGCTCATTCGAATGATGAATGAAAGGTAATCACATGTTTCTAACATTCTTTATAACCTTTGTTATCGATCACCCTAAACCATGAGAGAGAGAGAGAGAGAGAGAGAGAGAGAGAGAGAGAGAGAGAGAGAGAGAGAGAGAGAGAGAGTCTTCCTATACGAAAAATATATTCTATCCTGTATTGATCCATGGGCGAGATTTTTTTTTTTCTTTATCAAACATAGATCTGATTATAGTTATAGCGAAACGCGCTCTTAATGAATGGTCCAAAAGCGATTTTTAAATATTATATCGGTTAGCAAAATATTTTGGAAATCATTAAATGCTTATGAATAAAGAGGCCTTGCTAGTGTTGGGAATTGTTTAAGTGCCTTCAGGGAGGGGCAGGTGTCGTTTATCTGTGAACCGGATAACTGGTACCTTTGGGAATATATTCTTTCTAGGACGTTCTATTTTTAAAAATATATAAAAAAAAAATTTACAGTGATAAGGTAAGTTTGACAATACCCGAGGTTGTGTATAACTTGGTTGTTTATGACACTCTATTGCGATGTCTGTCATTCCAATTTGTTTTCAGTAATTGTGGATTTAAAAGCCAAATACAGACTCGTTAAATCACGCTTTTTATAAATAAGATGCTTATCAAATATGCCCATAATTTTAGAGAATGGAAAATAATTTTATTTTATTTTTAAAGAAAACTTTCTTTTGGTGGCAGTAGGCCTACAAATATTCAGCAGTTTCCTTTTTCTTTGGCTAAAATTATCCTCAGAAAAAGAATGAGGACTGCATTTTATATTTATACTGGCCTCCATAAGCTTTTACAAATTACTGTTATTTATGTAGCGAGCTTTTCCAAAGTATCAATTTATTAAAAGTATGAAGGAATTGAGGAAAATAAAATAGAACATGCAACAAAGATTTAATACTTGTAGATAATGGTTAATAATAAACATAACATTTTTATTCAAGAATCACAATAATGATTGAATTGTCTTTCTCTTGTATGTAAAAAATAAATCGAACTCTTTTAAGACATTGAAATTAATATAGTAAGATGTTATTTGGAACAGTCTAACGGGAGAGAGAGAGAGAGAGAGAGAGAGAGAGAGAGAGAGAGAGAGAGAGAGAGAGAGAATTTCTTGTGTGTCAGACTTACGACGAGAATCTTGGGGAAATGCAGATAGTATTTCACAATATTCCACCTTAATGGCGACCGTAATAAAAGGGAAGTGACGTAATTAAGAGCCTTTTGCATGTCTTATTGCTCAGAAATTTAACTTTGCTTCAAGTTGAATGCATCTTCAAAGTCAGCCAGAATTAGGGATATTATTTCCTTTGCTCTTTTCTTTTATTTTTCATTAGTTCGTGCAGTTTTGTTTTTTATTTATAATATATTATTTTTCAATTTTATTAATATGAAAGCTCTATTTCATTTTTTGGAAAGGACACGAATCACTTAGCATTTGCTGTGGGTTTGTAATATTTTTTTAGATGAGGATTTCAATTATTTATGTAATTAATATATTTACATGTAGTTGTGAGTTGACATACATATACAATACAAAAGTTCGTATTCTTATTGGAGATGAATCGCATTGTGTGAACAATTTTTACATTCAACTGTGTCTGTTTGTATGCTTTGGCACTTGTTTACAAATTGATTTTTTATTTTGTATATATATATATATATATATATATTTATATATATATATATATATATATATATATATATATATATATATATGCGTGTATGTGTATATATGTATGTATATGTATATATTCTGCCCTCTTACGTGTTCCACTTTTCACATATGCTGGTTCCAATGTAATAACCTTTTTGTTATGTTTCTTGAACTTATGATTAATAATTTCTAATAGTAATGTAGGCTGTTTTTTTCAGTTAGTTTCATAATTGTATTTTCTTAGTTCTTCGGTCTTATCTCTTGTAAGCAGACGTTTCATGTATGTAGCTCAGTACTTGATTTTAATATTATTAGACTTATATTTAATTTTCCTTTTTGTTCCTTTTCGTCTTTTTTGCTAATTATTTTCCGATTTCAGAAATGAAAAGTAATGTTAGAGTGTTCTATCAAACGAATTGATTCAATTTTATTTCAGTTAATCGTATCCTATATTTTTTTATGGGATTCTTTTATTTTATTTCATATACATTTTTATATATAAATGGTACATATATATACTATATATATATATATATATATATATATACATATATGTATGTATGTATATATATATATATATATATATATATATATATATATATATATATATATATATTTATATCATTAGCCTTCCACATGTACATTCTTGATTATTATCTGTCATTCTCATTATATATCCTGCCCATGTCCATTTCTTTTTCTTACATACATTTTTTTTAGAATATCATTTACTCTAGTTTTCTATCGTATCCAGGATGCTCTTTTTCTTTCTTTTGGTCTTATTTCCCTCATTAACCTTTCCATAGCTCTCTGAGTTGTAACTAACTCATTTTCTAAGGCTTTAGTAAGACTCCAAGTTTATTATGTATAAGTTAAAACTGGTAGGAACATCTGATTAATTTTTTTTTCTTTTTAGAGAAAGTTATATTTTACTTTTCATAATCTTATTTTGTATAGCAAAAGCTCTCCATCCCATGCTTATCCTTTTAATTTCGGTCTCGTGTCCGGAGGAACACTTACTGTCTGTCCTAAGTATGTATATTCAATAACAATTTCTAAGGGTCCGTCCATAACTCTAATATGTTGTCACTGCATTTGCATTAAACATTATTTGTGTTTTACTCATATTTATTTTCAGTCTATATATATATATATATATATATATATGTGTGTGTGTGTGTGTGTGTGTGTGTGTGTGTGTGTGAGATTGTGCGCACGTATAGCACATGCGTATTTATTTAATTTTGGATTTTTTGGATTCTTTTAAGGATATACAGTAATGATAAAAGTTTTCTTATTTTTCTAGCAAACTTTATGGGTAATATAGACATGAAAATATCTCTTAGTTTAGATTTCTTTAACTGCTTCATATTAAGGCCGAGTCCTTTTATACTGATAAGAATTATTAATAGTTTTCTGGCATTTGTTCTCAAAATTCTCATGTTTTTTCATTAATTTATTTTCAAGTTTCATATTCTTGGCGGTCGGTGTTTCATTCCTTCGTAAGTTATTGAATTTCCCTTCATTTTTTATATATGATGACGAATTTTTTTTATTAGTCTTTCATTATTGTTATTAATTATTTGTATTTAAAAAGCTGTGTTCCAACAACACTTACAGAATTTTTTTTTCAGACATCATACAGAACCTATATACCCAATGGATTTTAACTTGTATCTCACTCACCGAGTTTTTGAGTCATTTAAATTTCAGTTGGAATTGTTGTCCGCATGGAATACTCCAAACACGATGGCATATTTGGCAAGGAACCTTCATTTTCACGGAATATGGCACAAAGGAAATGTAAAAGATAAAAAGAATTATCATTCTCTTTTATGCTTTTCAAAGTTTTCTTTTGTAGCGTTATATTTTATTCATTTAAGGTACATACAGATTCTCAACATTTATTTAAAATTTGACGTTGTATTTAAGATTTAAAGCCAGATTTAATGGAGAATCCCTTTTTACTTAAATATTTAAATATAATTCCTCTCTTATTCGTAATTTAATGACTATGATTTAATTTTTCATATCAATACAATACTGGCGAGACTTTTTGATAACATTAGATAAAAAACAGTTCACATGTCGGAACATGAGCAAGTGATATTTTTTTGCAGAAATAACAAGCACCAGAAAGCTCACTGCTATTGCTTTGATAGTCTCTGATCAAGTAATCATTCTGAATTTGGAATTAACCTATTTGGGAGCTGTTATTTATCCCGTTCTAACACTATGTTATTTCTATTTAAAAATTGTACAAATATACTGCGTATCATTTTTACCCTAATTTATTTACGGACTTTCCTTATGACGCAAACTGTAATTGCTGGAATCCTTTGTTTGTATCAAGTTAATGTTATAACTTTTTTTCCATCTTGGTAACTTTTGAAATATCACACACACACACACACACACTATATATATATATATATATATATATATATATATATATATATATATATATATATATATATATATATATATATATATATATATATATATATATATATATATATGTGGGGGGGTGTATGTGTTCGTGTGCATTACATGGGATATATTTAATTTTGTAATTTATATGTTAAATATAACTATGTTTACGGTAGTAACGAGAAAATTAACAAAGTACCTGCCTACTTCCATTAGTTAGGTACATTTTTAATCAAATAAAAAGAAAATACTTTTGCCAAATACAATTTATCTATAACGAAATAAAAAGAAAATTCTTCTATACCAAATACTATTGATTGAGCTTGCGTCTTTGTTAGCCTTTTCTTAACAAAATGAAAGAAAGAAAGAGAGAAGGGAGAACAAATAAGGTCTTATATGTTGCCCAGTGAATAACATTTTCCTGGAAGTTTAGTAGGTACCTCAATATACTGGCCGTTTACAAAATGGTGTGCAATCTAAATAATGCTCCCAAAGAATGAGGTTTTCTTTTTTTCTTTTTTTTTTATTATGTACTTCTTCCTGTTTTGTTGCCTGCTGTTGCGAGTTTATCTATTTTTTACATGTTATTTCGAAAGTTTTCGTTTTCATTTCTTAAGATAATCTTGAATTATACTTTTGTTTTGCTATGAAAAACTACTGATAGCTTTTGTTATTGAACTAAGTGGTTTTAGACTAAATTTTTTTTCTTAATCTTCTTTTCTATTCTACGTAATTGTATTAGTTAACTTGCATTAGGCTTCCCATCATAATGTTTTTTTTTTTCTATATACATATACGATTTCTGGTAAATGGTCATTTGGTATTAAAACTACTTTAAGAAGTAGAAAATCTTTTGATAGAATAACAGACTTTAACATAGAGCTCGCAGGTTTCATTTTAGAGTCTGGTTTATGTAGTTCACTATAACCTATATCTTCATGAACCTTTTATTATATTTCCAAAAATGTAGGGTTCTGTTGATAGATCACTGACCACATTGCGGACTTGCAACTATTTTATTGCCCAGATATTTTTTATAGCTTAACTAATGTGCACGTTATATCTGGTTTATTATTGATGTGCTTTCAATACCTCGCAAAATATTTTACGGACTCGAAAATCAAACTACAAATTTTATCCGTAAATTTAGTGTTGCCAAAAACTTGGCGTCAGGAATGAGGCAAAAAATACATGTTTTTCTGGTGTTTTAATTTTTCTAAAGAATTTAATGAAAAATCGAATAGTATAGCTATGTTAGGTTTTCGTAATTGCTGACTGTCTATGTTTATGCTATTTTTTTGGATGGTCTACCGTGTACACCCTATACTATGAAAGGTTGGGTGTATCTATAATTTATTCATGGTTGTACCTTACTGCGCTTTATTTGAATTGGTTATTCGATTTTTTCTATCACAAAAGCATAAGTATGTACATAATGGGCTTTAAACTATTATGTAATTGATATTAGATTCTAATTATAGTAATTCAGTTAATTCGTTTTTCTTGTGATTCTCTGAAACTTGTTGTTAATTCGCCTTCGTATTTTTAGTTTTCCTCCAGAATTCAGAACTGTAGAATAACCGAAATTCATCATCATCATGATCTCCTTCTACGCCTATTGACGCAAAGGGCCTCGGTTACATTTCGCCAGTCGTCTCTATCTTGAGCTTTTAATTCAATACTTCTCCATTCATCATCTACTTCGCGCTTCATAATCCTCAGCCATGTAGGCCTGGGTCTGTCCAAAATTAAGCTGTCTCTATTCTTTGCTACTAAAGATATTTTCATTGAGGTGTGAATAAACCCAGATCAACTGTTTTTCGAAGAGAAGGTTGTGGAACAGAAAAATAACGCCAACATTCAGACTTTATTAGAGGTCATAAAATGGAAATACTAATATACAGTATTTATTATTTCTAGGAGAGAAATGAATCGTTATAACTCTTTGAAGTAAGCTGATTTACTCTTGCCTGATAATAGTATATATATATATATATATATATATATATGTATGTATGTATGTATATGTATATGTATGTATATGTATATATATATATATATATATATGTATATATATAAATATATATATATATAATATATATATATATATATATATATATATATATATATAATATATATATATATATATATATATATATATATATATATATATATATATATATATATATATATATATATATATATATATGAGTGTGTGCGTTTGGATGGAAATTAAAACAATATCGTGCTCAAATAGAAATAAATTTCTATCTCGTACTGGGATCGACCTCTAGCCCCTTCAAATGAAAGGCCAGGTCACTACCAACCATGCAACTAGAGGCTCAAAACAAGTCAGAACCTAACTGCTAGCTGCAATTCAGGATTTTCCAGGCGAGACATCTGTCTCTTACCAGCACGATTTGAGCATGATATTGTGTTGATTTTCATTCATATTAACTCATTAGGGGTGATTCGAATTAAAAGCTATCAATTGAGTCACCTGGTGGCCCGGGAAGTCGGGGAAAGCTCGATGGTAAGAGACTGATGTCTCGCCAGGTATATCCTGAATTGCATTAACAGTTCGGTTCCGATTTCTTTTGAGCCTCTGGTGGGTTGGCTGGAAACGACCTGGCCTTTCATTTGAAGGGGCTAGGGCTCGATCACAGTATCAGATAGAAATTTATTTCTATTTGAGCACGATAATGTGTTGATTTTCATCCATATTGACTCATTAGGGGTAATTCGAATTCAAAGCTATCAATTGTGTTACATGGTGGGCCGGGAAGTCGGGGGAAAACTCACTGGTAAGAGACTGATGTCTCTCCGGTAAATCCTGAATTGCAGTTAGCTGTTAGGTTCCTACTTGTTTTGAGCCTCTGGTGGCATGGTTGGAAGTGATCTTGCCTTTCATTTGAAGGGGATAGGGTTCGATCCCAGTATGAGATAGAAATTTATGTACACACACCTATATATATATATATATATATATATATGTGTATGTATGAGTTTATGTGTGTGTATATATATATATATATATATATATATTGTCATCATGATTATCATCATCTCCTCCTATGCCTTTTGGTGCAAAGGGCCTCGGTTAGTTTTCACCAGTCGTCTATATCTTGACCTTTTAATTCAATACTTCTCCATCATCATCTCCTACTCCTGCTTCATAGTTCTAAGCCATGTAGGTTTGGGACTTCCTACTCTTCCTTTAGTGCCTCGTTGAACCATTTAAACATTTCGTGAACTAATCTCTCTTGGGGAGTGCAATGAGAATGCCCAAACCATCTCCAACTACCCCTCGTCATGATCTCATCCACATATGGCATTCGAGTAATCTCTTTTATAGTTTTATTTGTACCTCATTAATCCTTTCTCCTTCTAATGATATTTCATATTCCATTGCATATTTCGTTCTCATCATCTCTATCTTTCTTTTATTTATGTTAGATCTAACATCCTCTAATATTTTATGAATTCTGATAAGCAAGCAACGCAAATCCTGCGATGTTCTGCCAATAAGGACAGCGTCATTAGCATACTCTAGGGTAACTAATTTCCTATTATAATTCCAATCCCATCCTTCTCCACCATCTCCAACTGTTCTACGAATTATAAAATCCATGAGGAGGATAAACAGCTTAGGTGACAACACATTCCCTGGAGTATTCCGCTGTTTACTGGACATTCATTTGATAGGTCTCTGTTAATATTAACTTTGCACTTACTATGCTTATGAACAGACTTAATCAAATTTACATATTTAGGAGGAATTTCATAATAACGCTGGACTCTCCACTAAATTGGCTGGTGCATGCTATTAAGGCTTTTTTATATGCCACAAATGCCACCAATAGTGTTTTTCTATATGCTACGCATAGTTGTACGTGTCCCAAAATGAAACTTTTGACAGTACAAGTACCTCTTTGATGTTCTCTCAACTTTTCATCAATCTTTCTCTCTAGTCTCTTTAAAATAAGCATACTATATTTTTTTATGACAACTGACTTAATTTTGATGCCTCTGTAATTATTGCAATCAGGCAGTTTTCCTTTTTCAGCCATTTTCACTAGAACTTGAAGATATCTATACAGGAAGTACAGCAATCCTAAAACTACATGGAGATGATGACAAAATTTCTACTGCGAAAGGAGTCTGTCAGGAGACCCTACCTCTCCTAAATTATTCACAGCATGCCTAGAAGTTTTTGTGAATTTAGATTGGGCAAATATAGGAATTAACATTAATAAGGAATACCTTAACAACTTAAGATTTGCATATGTCATAGTTTTGTTTAGTGAATCATAGGAAATATGGAAAAATATAATAGAGGATTGAGTAGAGAAAGCAGATATGTAGGATAGAAAATGAATATGAGTAAAACTTAGGTAATGTCCAATGAAGATGCAAAAACAACAAATAATGGCTATGGAAGAACTTCTAGATATTGTTAATGATTATTTGTCCTTAGGATATACAGTAAGTGTTTTCCCAGGATATGGGACCAAAATTAAAACAAGGTTTGGTAAACAAAATGAGATTATGAAAAGTAAAAGGCCAGTTTCTCTAAAAAAGTATTTAATCAGATGGTCCTAAGAGTATTAACTTATGCATAAAAACCGAGAGCCTTACTAAAGCCCTAGAACATAATCTAGTTACAACTCAAAGAGCAATGGAAAGAATAATGATGGGACTAACACCAACAGGCAGCAAAAGAACAACATGGGTGCGAGAACAAGGTAAAGTAGAGGATATTCTAATATATTAGAAAAAGAAATGAACATGGGTAGGACATAATATGAGAATGACTGATAACAGAATGGACCGCTAAAGATTGCAAACGATGCAGGGGTAGAAAGAGGAGACGATGGATTGACGAGTTAAGTAAACTTTCCGATATAGCCTGGCATAAACAGAAGGTCATGTCTGAAGCCTTTGTCGTGCAATGGACTAACTACGGTTGATATATATATATATATATATATATGTGTGTGTGTGTGTGTGTATATATATATATACATATATATATATGTATATGTATATATTTATATATATATATATATATATGTGTGTGTGTGTGTGTTATATAAATATATATATATATATATATATGTGTGTGTGTGTGTGTGTGTGTGTGCGCGCGCGTGATTGGATTATTTGATAAGGCTGGGATGGAAATTGTCAACCCAAGGGAAATTACTCGTACCAAAGTATCTTTATTTCGCATAGTTTTACTGTGTCCAGTGGCGTGAGGGGCAAAGACCGCCTTGGATAATAGAGACACAGATAGGTATTTGGTTTTACGCATTTCGTACGTATCGGTAATATAGAAAGAGAGGTTGAATAGAAAACAAGTAATAGATAAAAGAGTTAACTGTGCCAGAACCACATATTGCAATAAAGTAATATGGATTGAATTCACGTTTTATTTTTTCGAAACGTACCAGATTTTGATATCACTCGTCCTTTCATGATTTCTCCATCTATCATATGTTCTGTTCCATTTTCAATTACTTCATATCACCTTGTTTTTTTTTCTTATTTTTTTCTCTTCCGAAATGCAGGTCAAATCTTTCTTTCCCTTTGATATGCAAGCGATAAAAAAGCACTGAATATTACAAGTCACACTGTTCAGAACATTTGACACCACAATGAGACGTTTTTTTAATTGGATACTTGACCCTTCCTTTAGAATATTGATTGAGTACGAGGATCTCTCTCTCTCTCTCTCTCTCTCTCTCTCTCTCTCTCTCTCTCTCTCATGTCTCTTGAATATATTTGATGTGCACTCAACAATTTGCTTCAGCACTAGGTGAAAGTTGTATAGAATCGCTGTTGTTCAAACTCATACCGAACATGCTCACGTGTTCAGGCCAAGTTAAGAATCACTATGACATGGAAGTGGCTCTGATAACTCTGCTGAAAATAAAATAAAAGGAAATAAAATAAAATAAAACAAACCTGAGAGTAAACAGGCATCCTTTTATGTATATAAGTACCTTATCGAGACCCTGTCCTTTGTCAAGGTATCAACCAGCATTGCTTGGGGTTTCTTTTGCATGTAAGTAGTGTTGTATTGCGTTTTTACTCTCTCTCTCTCTCTCTCTCTCTCTCTCTCTCTCTCTCTCTCTCCGTATGAGCGTTTGAAGGGATGCGATACATTGACCTTTGGGTGTAACTGTTCCTGTAGAAATAGTTGGTGACTTTTCATGAGTTTTACAGTCTTTGATTTTGTAAAATAGAAGGTTGGCATCAAAGACGCATCTGGGTTCATGTTCGAATAATTTTTTTCTCTTAGTAACTGCGATCCAGTTGGTTACCCTCCTGTTTTCACGTGACTAATATATTTTTATTTTACCCACAGCTTTTGTCATATTGAAATCGATTCCATGAATGGCAAGGCTGTAAATTAGCTGCCTTATTGGAAAGCCATTGTGTTTCGACTACGTCAGGTGAAGGTCACGCTTTTTATGTGCATTATTGAAACATTGTTTTGTGCTTTAAAATAGGACTGTCGTTGTACTAAGCACCTGTTTTTCTTTTCTTTTTTCTATGGAATAAACAAATAATATCGGGGTGGATTTACATGAAAACATGCCTCTTGCCGAAGTTTAATCATTATGATTATCACTCAGAATTAGATTTCGATAAATGTCTTTACTCAGTTCCTTTTGGCCACTTACAGGCATAATATCTTTGAGATTCATGTCATTGCTAATTTGAAATTTAGAAACATTAAAGTTAACTTATGAAATAATGTCGCATGGTTGTTAATCCCCTAAAATGAGCCTCAATATTAATCGTAAAATATGTAGATATTGATCAATGCTAATCGATATTTTGATGTATGTTAGATAGTTTTCAATGCATTATAGTTTTCCATCGTAGCTTGCATTGAAGAATGTCCTGAGTTCTTCAAGAGAACCTCTGGCTTTCAAAGCTATGGAGGGATGGCTGTCCGATTTGTGAGGGTCGATTCCTTATTACAGTACCTTTCAGATCCAATCTCTGCCAGCTGTCGGTTTGGCTCAGGACAAACTTCCTCATGTGCTTTGATTCCTGGTTAATGATAATAATTATGCAGCTTTTAGTTTGCAGGTTTCTTTAATTGAAACAAAACATTAGAACAAGGTGAGCAAGATATATATGACCACGTTTGGCATTTTGGTATATTTTTCTTTGCTGTTCATAAACTGAAATTTCACAGATTTTTATATAACTGGATTTTCATAGACATCGTGATTAATGATAATCAGTTTTGTACTTGCAAATGTTTTCTGTAGTGTAAGAGTAAACGTATGGTACGTTTATTAAATGCTAGGTATATTAAGTTAGGGGCTATATATGGAAATATCTCTCTCTCTCTCTCTCTCTCTCTCTCTCTCTCTCTCTCTCTCTCTCTCACTATTATTTTCCCAGTAGTTATTATTGTAAAAAAAACAAAAACAGTATCACACATTGGGTCATAACTCTACTTTATGTGATTTGTTCTTATTATTGAATGTTAATGTTATTATGCAAGTATATCGTAAATGATCCTTTTATAGAGCATTATGTTTGTGGGTTTTTTTTTTTTTTTGCTGGCAAATATTTTTATTGCATCCTTTGTGTGTATGCAGTTAGGAATATATGTGTATAGAATTTTAATATGATAAAATTGATGTAGAATAATTCTGTAGAATTTCTTAATAAATATCAGCAATTTTCTTATATTCTGAATGCACGTACCTGTCTTCCTCTATCACCAATTTTCGCTCCTTTTCCCTCTTATCATATCTATCATCTCTTCTCTCCCTCCTTCTCCTCCATCCCTTCTGCCTTTTTGTGCTTTGTTTTTGCATTCCGGCTCGCCCTTTAGCGCCCAAGTCAAGAAACCTTCAATACTATAAAGTTTAACGTGACCCGAGGGTGTCGGGCGAGCGGCATAATTCGCACCTTGCTTTCAAATTATGATGGATGCGAGCATGAGGGCTTCGATCCTTTCCCACAATGCTTCAAGGAGTTTCAGAATCCGATGCGTCGATTCCAGCTGCCAAAACCTCTTGACTTGGCCTTGGCTGCCTCGCTCGCTGTTGCCGCTGACCCAGGAGGCTGTAGAGGGCTGGCTGTTTGCGCTACTTGATTTGCCCTCTTCAACGACGGGACGAAAAGCGATCCACTTCTTCATTTTTATATCAACTCCCATCAACGTGCGTTTCTTCCTCCGCTATGATTTGTCCCATGGTAATCACACCTGGTTGCAGATAATCCGGTTGAAGGTGTTAGAGGTAAATTACCTCCCCGTTTCTCCACTTCCTTCTCCCTTTCTTTCGCCGGCATGATCGGCATCATCGTGTTCTGCTTTGGTCCTCATGAACGTCCCGGTTAGATCCTTATCTCTTGCGGAAGAATGTCTCATTGAACGAAGGCAAGAGACGTCAGCGATGGTTCACACACACCGGGCCCCGCTATCTGGATGCTATTTTTTTTTTCTTAATCGCACGATGATTAGCTTTTTATATTGCCTTCGGTATTATGAAGGGCTTTTGAGTGGTAATCTTCACAAATTGTTCTTTTAATTCGCTGTTTGGCTTTGTAATACGGGATCTTTTCAAAGCCATAGCTGATTGTGAGTAGATCACTCATGGATGTTAGACTTCATTTTTTTCCGTTATTGCGGGCACATTTCTATGAAGAGGATTAATCCAAAGATGGGTTTTCTCTTGCTAGCAATGATTTAAAGGTGAAAACGGTGTTCAAAGCAGCGTGATGTACAATGCAACTCTGCAAATCTGATTTGAATGTATAATAACGATTCATTTAAAGAGCAAAGGCTCTTCGCTTGGACAGCAAGTTTAATCAAACTCAGCAAAAGCCCATGTAACGCCTATTGTCGATGTCTTTAAAGGTGAAAGTGATATGAGATATAATAGGAATCATCTCCATACCGATAATGCCTCATGCTGATCCAGTAGCTGTTGAGACTTGCTTGTTGGCTACCCTGTTTCAACAACCTATTTCTAGTTCTTATCAAGCTTTCAATTCATTTTTATTTATGTGATACGTCAATCTTACAAGATGCTATCATATGCATGAATATGCGTATAACTGTGGTATTTTCTTATATATATATATATATATATATATATATATATATATATATATATATATATATATATATGTGTGTGTGTGTGTGTGTGTGTGGTGTGTGTATGTATTTTAGTTACATGCCTTTATTTATATATGCAAGTTGTTTACATTCTACAAACATGCCTCCATATTCATGTGAAAGGATTGTGGACCCTCTTCTAACCGCCTGCCCCCTTCCCCTGTCCCTACATTCCCTCAACCACGCCCTATGACTGATTATGCCGAGATGTAGTTGGCAAGAAGATAACGATCGTTGGGAGCTGATGTCAGCCCACGCACTTTTCGAAAGACTGGAACCTTCGGCATTATCAAATCCGGTAACGCCTTCAGTTGCTATACTTGGAATTACTTGCACTCGTCGTCATTGTCGAGTTGAAATGTTTTTAGGCTGCCTTAAAGTCTCTTGATTATCTATATGTTTATATTTTCTGCTGTTAAAGATAATCTTCTCTCTCTCTCTCTCTCTCTCTCTCTCTCTCTCTCTCTCTCTCTGCCAGATAACTCATAATCAATCAATCAATCAATCTCTCTCTCTAGTGCTAAGATTGAATGAACTAGTCCCCCATACTTTCGCAAAAACTTTTATTTCAAAAGTGGTCAAAATATTGTGTTTTAGATATATTTATTTATTGTGTTTTAGATATAAAAATTTATTTATTTCAAACATCCTTAGAAAACTAAATCCCTTAACTTTCTTAAGAGGAATTATTGATATTTATGTATCTGAATATCCTTATTTATTTAGTTGAAGTAGAATTTTCTTTAAGAGGGGAATTTGATGTTTCTCTGGACATTTTTGTGTCCACTCATGTTTATGTTATAATAACTATAATAGTATTCAAACAATATTACAGAGATCCTGCAGTCATAGTTCCTAATTAACATGATCCAAGGTAGTTTTAAGCAAGCTGTCCTTGGTTTGGTTGATTTCTCTCTTGTGTTTATTTTATTTACTTATAAAGTGTTTATATATATATATATATATATATATATATATATCGCATATGTTTTATTATATTCTGTGTTAGCCCGGCCACCTTTTTATTTTCTGCATATGCTATGTAAGTATGCACTTTAATTTATGATAATGATAATGTTAGTGATAAATATTTTGATAAAATTAATATCAATTATGATAATGATAAAGATAATATTAATTATTCTAATTGAAAAATATCAATTATAATAATGATGATTATTTTCATCATTATTATTATTGTGTTCTTAGTGTTATCAACTTTATTATAATCTTTAAATTTTTTTATATAGACAATTAATGTTTTTACGTCCTTTCCCTACATAACAAGAAAAGAAAAAAATAACACCAGTGTTATTTTATTATTATGTCAGATTGCAAATAGTATAGACGCATTCTTCCATATTCCCCACATGCAAGTCACAGGATCGTTGTATGAGACGTTTCGTGCTTACTGTTCAGAAATATAGAATCAATTTACTAGGTGCGTTTAGTAGCAATAATCTGTATATTGCCTTTGTGAATTGTGAATGGATACTTTCTACAGTAAAGAATGAGATGAGTTATTTATATAAAATAGATATCAATACCATTTTGAGATTTGTAGTAGTGATATCTTTTAGTTTCTTCTCTAATTTCCTTCCTACTGATAACTTTTAAAAGTGATTCTTACAGATAAAAGACGTCGCTCTTTCAGTGAGGAAAATAAATCACTTCACAGAGTGGTGTGTATGATAATGAAGAAATCCCCCTTCAAGTGTTTATGACCCCGCAGGAAATCATTCTAGGTGTATTGTGCCTCCCTATTCTGCCGTTGGCATGGAGGGGATCATGGTAACTGAAGTGTCTTGTTTGTAACCCCTGCTGATGTTATGGCATTTTCCACATTAGTTATTTCCATGTTTAGATCACAATTCCAATCAAGGTGTATAAGCACTCCATGCGTCTATTGTCTTGGATGGTATAAATTGATTTGGAATCCACTGTCAAGCGTCATGTGGGTACCTTCCTGAGTTGTTATGATAGAAATGATAATGGACGTGTTTTCAAAGTTCGATGTTTTTCTTAGGTTTTTCTTGACTTCGATTTTTTCTATTTTCATTGCTTATCATTTGTAGGTACCTTTATTTTTTTCGGGTATATATTTTTTTTTCCAGTGAATCAATTCTCTAGTTGTTGGTAATAGTATTTTTATTTCTTTATTAGTATCATGTTATTTGCACATCAATGTAACAAGATTCAGAAGGTTTCTATATCGAAGTTTAATTGAATGATTAACTTTGTCACAGCGCATTTGTTTGTTCATAACCTACGATGGCAATACATTTCCTTCCATGGAAAAATTATTTCATGCAGTAATGCCTGGTTTTGACCACATATTCGGGATAACTTTGATTTCACTAATACTCACATTTCGTGTGATTTTAGGATTCAGTATCTATATTGAGCTTCATGTTATCGTTATCAAAGACATCACTAGATAGATTTTATGTTCTCTGGTATCGGGATACCAATGGTCTTTGACGTAATTTTCACAGGAAAATTTACGTTTCTTTGCGAAAAGCATGTTTTGATTTTATTTGTAGCCTCACTTCTCTCTTCCATGCCAAGATATAACTACTTATCTGTCAACTATCTACTCGCTTAATTGTTTCAAAAGTACTATCATATTACTTATTTGTTTGAAGTAATGCCCCCCCCCCCCACATATCAGCTGTTCTTTGTAGTTTATCAATATCTTTCCCTTCTACATCAAGAATCCTCTAGCAACTCAATGAAGTCTGGTGACTGCAAAGTGAATAGTTGTCGTATTTTGTTTGATGTCTGGTACAAGAAACTGTCTATTTTCATAGAAGGTGATTGCATTGTTAGATTTATATACATTTGTTGTGCTTTTGTTCTCGCAAGGAGTTGCCTAATTAGAATGATACCCAAACCTTAATATGTCTTTTATAACATGAATCAATCCTATATCATTCAAGTCATCATTATAAAATTGCATAAGGAAATTGGAAATTATGTTATTTTTTGAAGCACTGAATATATGAAATCTCTCGACATTTCAAATATATATATATATATATATATATATATATAAAGAAAAATAGAAAAAAAAAATACAACGAATTGATAAGATTTCTGGAGCGTTATCAACATAAATCTAATTAAATGGTGAAAGAATACGGACATCTAAAAAGGGTGTAACTTTCTGTGAGTAATCCGTTTTAGTGCGGTTTCCTTATAATCTTGAAGAGAATATCAAGTGCCATATAACTGTAATGTTCATCGAACTTATCTGAGCTCAATTTATGAACTAAAAGTATTTTTTTTTTCGTATTCATTTTTTCTTTCATAGTTTACTCTATAATTTTGTATTTTTCCTCGCTGGACTACATCCACTGCTGGTGACCTTATACTTGTAATATTATGATTTTCCAGTTGGAGTTGCAGCTTGTCCAGGTAGGACAGTGGTATAGTTGCGGAAATTATTTTAGATGAGATTTTGCTGAAAAAGTTAACAGAGCTTTCGTTGTCTGTTTGCGATTCTAAAGGTCATAGTTATTTATTACAATTATAAACATTAATGATCAATAAATTTTTTTGTCTCTTCTCAAATATTCGGAGAAGCTAGTATTTTGCTTATTGTTCGTAGTGAAATAAAATACATATATATAGAAATGAAAAACGCTTTGTTAACTGAAAGCAGATTTATAAGGAAACGGTACAAATCATCCATTTGTTATGAGCATCTTGAACAGCTGTAAAATATCATGATGTATGATATAATTATTTTATTGGCATACAGAACAATATTATGATAACTCATATAGAAAATATCTCTCTCTCTCTCTCTCTCTCTCTCTCTCTCTCTCTCTCTCTCTCTCTCTCTCCTTGTGTTAGAGAGTACTTTTCAATTGCATGTTAGTTAGTAAACATTGTACGGAAATTGCACCGAACTGTTATCAAATCTGCGAGCAGATTAGAGACCTCTCCATCATCGAGTTAATCCGAGTTAATCCTTCAGAGATAACATAATCTGTAGGAACATTAATCAGGATCAGACAGTATTCATTTTGTCCGAAATAGTTACCATTTTCCTTTCCATTTGTCCCGAGCAACACAACCGACGAATAAAGTGGCTGTGTTAAGAATTAGCATTTTTTATGTTCGTTTGTTGATTATTTGTATGAATGCTGTTTCCGAGAATAAGGTAATAGTAATATTTTTGATGGGTAAACATATGAAGGTTTCTTTTATTGACCACCGAAATGTGAAATACACTTCTTGGCTTAGAACATTAAATATGATTGGCCTAAACCCATATCATGTGATATTATAGCTCTGTATTTGGGTGATGTAAACATTATTTGGGAGGACGTATTAAGTTGATTAGTCCATTAGCAGATGAATTCATCTGCATCTCTCCATATCGGGTTTTAGAAAATTGTATTTTCCATTTCCCATAACAATTGAATTCAGTTGAATGATCTTTAGGTGTTGCAATACGGTACAGTTAACGTCAGACCATTACTTATGATGATTTTTAATGATTGCCTATCAAATTTTCATAATTACTATTGGTGTATTGAAAGATAATCTGTAGTATGAGGAAATGATGTTCGACACTAAAGGCTATGGTAAATTTTGTTGAAAGATTAGATATAAAGTCATGAAAAAAAAATTCAAAATACTTGCCATACATTGGTAAACACTCAGAGGGGAACCAGCTGAAAAGGTTAATGACGCTTTTTTCGGTCAATTTGTCCTTGGTGAAATCTCTCTCTCTCTCTCTCTCTCTCTCTCTCTCTCTCTATATATATATATATATATATATACACACACACATATATATATATATATATATACATATATGTATATATATATATATATATATATATGCATATATATATGTGTGTGTGTGAATCTATATGTGTATGTGTGTTTTGTGTATGTAAATGTAGCATTAAACATATACTCTTTAACAATCTGATTCACCGCCATGCTTTTAGACCCCTTTTATTCAATGTTTATTACATCATTAAATCCCTATTTCAAAGGAACATTTTAGCTGCGCAGTCTCCCCCGCTTAGCGATGCATCAGCCATCACTTCCTGTCATGCAAAGTTGACCTTCTTTGTTAGGGGATTGTCATTCACATCAATGTAATGTTTAGTGTCGCTTATTGGGTAAATGCTGAGTTTGTCCATGAAAAGGGGTGAAATAGGTGACTGTAAAGAAGGCTACTACTACTAATACTACTACTACTACTACTACTATTACATTATTTGTGCTTGTACAAAATTGTTTTTTTTTTATGATTGTTGTAGTATGTAACGAACCATTTACCTCATTTGACTATTAGAATTTAAATTACTATTATGTGTTAACATATAGTGTACAGTTCTTCTTCTTCTTCTTCTTCTTCTTCTTCTTCTTCTTCTTCTTCTTCTTCTTATTATTATTATTATTATTATTATTATTATTATTATTATTATTATTATTATTATTATTATTATCTTCATTATTATTTAGGGAGGTCTTTACCTGTTCCATTTACGCATAACCACCATATTATTATGCCCTTTATCTCTTATCGTGTAGCTTTTAGTCCCCACTACTTTATTAATGCGAAACCATAGATAATGATCCATAAATTCACTTATAATTATGTAATTTGCTGTTTCTTTTTGCACGCATACTTTATTGCACTTACATGCATTAGCATTACAATTTTTTGCAACGTCATACTTAAAATTATTCATTAGTCAATTTTCAGCTTTTGAAAGGACCTCGTATTTATGACCACTTTATTTCTTATGCTTCCCACCCTATCCTATGATAATCTTACCGGGCCATGAAATACAGCACAGCATATAACCATTGCTTTTAACAATTGCTTTTAAGTAGCCTCTAATAACCCCATGCTATAATTATAGATGTGATTTTGATCCCTTGTGTTGGCAACAGCACTATAATCATAGCCAAGGCGCTACTGTGTGGGATCATTATATATCCTTATCTGAAGGACGACTATCAGGTCCTTGAGACGTTTGGACGACGACGGTGAGGTCTGAAACACTCCCCAAGTTCAGTAGGATTCTTAAGATGAACTGCTTGAGTAATTTCGAAGCTTTGAGAAATTTCTTGTATAGTTTGCTTCCAAATTTCCTTTCCTCACTGGGCTATTTTATTGTTGGGGGCATGGGACTTATGTCATCCTGCTTTTCCAACTACGGTTCTACCTTAGCTAGTAGTAGTAATAGTAATGATATATATATATATATATATATATATATATATATATATATATATGTATATATATATATATATCCTCTCATAATTTCGTTTCTGATTCTGTCTTATCATTGTTCTTAAATCTACAAAATAATTTGGATATTGTTTCATTGTCATACTACGACTCATGTCCATACAGTAACACCGATCTCACTAAACTGATATATAACCTGATTTTTATATGCAATTTCAGGTGATTTGATTTCCAAATTTTACTCAACCTAGACATTGTCTGATTTACTTTTTTAAAACTTTCATTAAACTCAAACTCTAAAGATCCTGTATTAGATATCATAGTTCCTAGATATTTAAATGATTCCACCTCAATCCTTTCTCCTTCCATTGATATTTCATCTTCCATTGCATATTCTGTTCTCATCATCTCTGTATTTCTTTTATTTATCTAGAGCCCAATCTTGTGTGATATTTCATGCATTCTGGTAAGCAAGCTTTGCAAGTCCTTTATTGTTTTGCTAATGAGGACAGCGTCATCAGCATACTCTAGGTCAGCTGATTTTCTGTTATTAATCCAGTCCAATCCTTCTCAACCACCCCCAACCGTTCTCTAAATTACAAAATCCATGAGGAGGATAAACAACATAGGTGACAACACCTTCCATTGGAGTACTCCACTATTCACTGGAAATTCATTTGATAAGACTTCACTTACATTAACTTTGCACTTGCTATGCTCACGAACAGACTTAATCAAATTAACATATTTAAGAGGAACTCCATAATAACGCAGGTTTCTCGACAAATTTGGCCGGTGCACACTATCAAAGGCTTTTTCATAGTCTACAAATATCATCAAGAGTGGATTTCTCTTTTCTACACATTGCTGTCGTACATGTGTTAAAATGAAAATCAGATTAGTGCAACTTCTACCTTTTCTAAATTCTGCTTGCTCATCTCTGTTTATCTTCAATCTTTCTCTTTACTAGTCTCTTTAGAATAAGCATACTACTGTATATATTTTCATGACAACTGATATAAGTGTGATGCCTCTTTAGTTATTGCAATCACTCCTAGCTCCCATTCATTAGGTTTTGCCTCTTCACGACACATTCTACAAAGTAATCTTTTAAGTATTCTGGGAGTCACTTCATTTTCGACCAATATCATCTCAACAGTTATTCCATCGTAACCAGCGGCTTTCCATCCTCTGAGTTTTGACTTCAAACGTATCTCCTATTCATGACCTCTCTAAAGTGTTCCATCCAACGTTGACTTACTTCATCCTCTGTTGTTATAACAGATCCATCTCTCTTTTTGAAGTATATATGCTTCTTCTTCTTTGCCCCAGTAAAGATGTTATTGATAATTCTATGAGCAATTCTACACCATAGCCAGTTCTGGAATTTGTAGCTTTGTCAGCCTCATCTGCTTTCCTGTCTAAATATTCTCTCCAGTCATTCCTGGCTTTTCTTTTTACTTCCATATCAATGCTGGAATACTTAGTATGCTCTGCCTTGTAATTTCCATTGCCTCCTCGAAAGCATTCAACAATCAATTTCAGTCTTCGTCTCCTTTTTATAGTGTTCCAAGTATCATTTGATAACTATGGTTTTCTCCATGTAACTGCATGTCCCAAAACTTCACTACCAACTGACTGATATATGTTCTTAATATCACACCATTTCGCATTAATCGTTTGCTCTTCGTTTCTTAAAGTCTCTCAGACTGTAAATCGACACCTACATTCAATTGCAAAGGTTTCTCTGTGCTCATCCTCTAGAAGCTTAGTTGTATCAAACCTAGGTATTCTACTTGCATTTTTGTTGAGTGTTTTTTGTTTTAATTTTAGTGTGGCAATGAGGAGCTGGTGATCACTACAAATGTCTGCACCTGTATAGCTTCTTCTCTTTATTAGTGGGTATGTAATCTATTTGATATTTGTAATTGCCACAAGGCGAAGTCCATGTATATTTGTGGATGTCCTTGCGCTGAAAAAGAGTACCTCCAATATATGTATATGTATATATATATATATATATATATATGTATATATATATATATATATATATACATATACCAAGGCACTTCCCCTAATTAAGGGGGTTAGCCGACATCAATCAAATAAAAAAAAAAGGGGGGGGGGGGCTTTCCTCTTTACGTTCCTCTCAATCTGATGAGGGACTCAACCGAGTTCGGCTGGTACTGCTAGGGTGCCACAGCCCACACTCCCCCATTATCCACCACAGATGAAGCTTCATAACACTGAATCCTCTACTGCTGCTACCTCCGCGGTCATCCAAGGCGACTGGAGGAAGCAGCAGGTCCTTCCGAAACTGGGTCACAATCGCTCGGCATTCATTGTTATTTCTAGCATGCTCTCTTGCTTCTCTCACATCAATCCTCCTATCACCTAAAGGTCTCTTCACTCCATTCATCCACCCAAACCTTGGCCTTCCTCTTGTACTTCTCCCACCAACTCTAGCATTCATCACCTTCTTTAGCAGACAGCCATTTTCAATTCTCTCAACATGGCCATCCCACCTCAACACATTCATGTCCACTCTAGTTGCTAACTCATTTCTTACACCTGTTCTCACCCTCAATATATATATATATATATATATATAGTGTGTGTGTGTGTGTGTGTGTGTATATATATTTATATATGTATTTGAGAGAGAGAGAGAGAGAGAGAGAGAGAGAGAGAGAGAGAGAGAGAGAGAGAGAGAGAGGGGGGGGGGAAATTTTTTTTAAAGGCGAATAGAAGCTCTTTGACTGTCATTAAGCGTTTTTATAGTTTCATATGACAATTTCGACGCATAAACATTGGAGCTGCTTCTACCTACCTCTAATCACGTTAAAGGCAAAAAAAAATGGTATTACTTTTGCCGTATAGAAACATGTAATTTAGTTTTACACTGTCATTAGGTTTTTTTCCTCCTTTAATAATTTAAGTCATGTTTATCGGTATTGAATTACTTTTTATCTCCCTTTTTTTTGGCGAACGAGAAATTTATACATAGGTAACATATGTATTAATTTTCCGCATATGAATGGAACCAGTTAGCCTCTGAATTTTTCCTTCTGCATTTTCACTGTCTTAGTATAATTTAGTTTCCATTAATAGTACGACTATTTTGCTCATCGTATTTATTCGAAAGTAATCCACCGTTTAACTCTCGGATTATGAAATTCTCGTGTTTTAGGAATGTAATTGCCTCGATATTAACCTGGTATTTCTTGCCCAATTTTATGCTTACATATTCTGTATATTCTTTCTGAATTGAGGAGAATATGGGTATTATTTTATGTTTAATTGATTTATTTAGAATATTGCATTCAGGTTGCCACGGCTTTCGGCAAGTGAACGACTATAAAACTTGGTTGCAACACCAGTTGATATTTTAAAACTATCACTATCTTTGATTACTCTCTGTTCGTAGCGGGTATAGCATATTCGATGTTCCTAACGTTTGTTGTATTATGTATCAGCTAAAGTTCCTTGAACACTTTTGTATGATACGCCAGTATATGAACCTGTGGTGGCCTAAGTATTTAGTAAGAGGGCTAGCTAAAATTAGTGCTTGGTGAAAATTGTGGGCATGAAGTTGAATCCTAACAAAACTCAAGATATGAATCTAAGTAGGTGAATGACGGTGGTCCTCGACATCCTGGTCTTTGCATTGACAGTGTCTCTTTAAATAAATACAACTTGTTTAAAAAAAAAATTATGATTCTTGATTGCAATTTACTTTTGAGAAACACATCCGGTCTATTTTTTCTTCAATTGTACAAAATATTGAGACATCGAGAAAGTCTTTAAAATTCTGGCGATCAATCTATCATAAGGAAATGTTTTTATTATTGCATCTATCATGTTTTGAGTTTTGTTCTCTCTTGTTTTCAACTGCTGACTCACATCTCAATTTGTTGGACAAAACCTGGCGGGTCTGTTTAATTGCTTATTTTTTTATCTGGAAGTTAATCTCTGTCACCGACATCCAGTTAGTTCTTTGTCAATGTCGCATAAGATTTTTTTATAATTCTGGCCATCCTTTACATTCAGATCTACCTAAACTGTACCATGCTGTGTGTAGTACTGCAGCAGGTATGCAGTTGATATTAACAGGCTTGCCGTCCCCATCATAGTATTCAATACTACACAGTATTCTAGAAATTTTATTCCAGCTGTGACTAGAACGAGGAATGATTCTCTAAATCTGGCGGTTAAATCGATGGAACTTATGAAATCAAAACTTTTCACAAATTCTTTTCTGTTAAACATGTTGACATAGTCTCGTTTCATAGTTTATTTATGACTTAGCTATTGAGGCGACATTACTGATCCTAAAATATTCAATATTGTTTTTTATTTCTCATATATAGTTTATTCATTATTTCTTTATTTCCTTTCTGTGGTGTGTGGCTCTCCTAGTTGGACCCCTTAGGCTTGTAGCATCCTGCTGTTCTAGCTAGGATTTTAACCTGCTAGTAGACTAATAATAATGATTAGAGAATTTTATTTAACGGAATTTTCCATATTTAGTAAGAAAACGAAGCCGTTGAGTGTATTTGTGGAATAGCTATGTTGTTTTCACATTTCGGAATCTATCGCCATTTCGCAATGTAAGAGATATGACGCATTTATATTTGTGTATGAATATTTTCCTTCTTTTCTTCTGTCAGCAGAAAATGTCCTATTGTCCATAGAATAACCTTTCGCTTTTTTTGTGTCGGATGTGGAATGTAAAAGGATATGTATTTTCCATTGTCAGTATGAGAAAGACATACAATTTCTAGGTTGAATTTGAAAAAAAGGTAATTAGTTTTTTGCTGTGTCGAAAAGATAATTTTTCTTTTTAACCATACAGGTTCATCAGTGTTTCTATGATGATAAAGGGTCTCAACCGCCTTTTGTTGGTTATAGAATTGCATTCTGGTCTCTGGACATAGCTTTGTATGAAATAGTCCGCCTTTTTGTATGTAGCATCACTCGGGATTAGATACGCTCCTTATTGATTGTTGATTGGTCTCTTTCTATATGGAATAAGGATGCCTTCTACCTTTTGCGTGATAGAGAAGTAGATGACCGCCGTTGACAGAAATATCTCTCTCTCTCTCCTCTCTCTCCTCTCTCTCTACTCTCCTCTCTCTCTCTCTCCTCCTCTCTCTCTCTCTCTCTCTCTCTCCATTATAGGTGATATTTATTTGATTTTTTTTGACATAACGGTGTGTAAATCGATGACGTCAATCCAATGATGAATGATTAGGGAAGTCCGTTTTATTTTCTTTAATATATTTTATATAAATTTTTGAGGATGTGGAAAAGTTATGTTATTAATTTTGTTCTCATGCATGTGAGATACTATACATTAAAGAAATATATATATATATTTTTTTCTCAACAGTTAGTGAAAATAATTATGCTATTACAGATGAACGGAATTAATTAAGAGAACAGAAGATTAAAACTCACAAGTAAAGTGTTATCTTGTAAAATAAGATGAATAATAAAAAAAGTTCTTTGCCAAGACTTGAATTTATATGAAAATATGAAGCACCTACAAATTACTTGTAGTTTAAAATTTTATTGTAAACGGTAAACGAAGCCAGGAAACTACGAGTACGGCATATAATCTGTTATTTACTTCATGAAAGGATTCTTCACTACCAATCATATGTAAACTCTAAATGGTGCTTGATGTGCGTTCAACTATTTCTATTCCATTTCAAAGGTTTAAAGGGTTTCACTGCTTTACTTATTGACGTAATAAAAAAGAGAAAGTCAAAACTGGGTTTTATATATACTTACAAGTATTTTTGTTATAACCTAAAAAAATATGTGGAATTTTTTATGTAGTTTTGTACCTAGTGATAAGGGACATGAAATATATGAATGGCTAATATACTCCTTAGAGTGGCAGTGCCATCAGTGCCATCTCACGCGGTGCAATGTAAGTCTTACAGTAGGGTCTTTGCAGCGTCCCTTCCGTACTTAGCTGCATCTACTTTTTAGCCTTTTTCTTAACCTCTATTTCCCCTTCCTTTACTTCCCCTTCCTTTACTTACTCTTAACTTTTGCCTCATAGTGCAACTGTTAGTCCTCCGCCACCCCCCCCCCCCCTCCCCCCTTATACTTTGACTTCGAATTACTTCCTGGTCCCAAGCGCCGAGTTATAAGGCCTCAATTCACTAATCAACGTTCAGGATATATGATCCCAGTTATGATTTATAGAATTATAGTGTGTGCGTAAGAGTAGAAGTAAATTTTAGAATAGAGATCCGTATTTCTCGTGCTATAATCACATGATCATCCTCCACCATTAAGATATCGAGTCCCTAATGTCCTTCCTCATTAAGGACTGAATTATCATTCAAAGTTTAGAGATAAATGTCACTAAACACAACCTCTGCCTCTCTTGGGGATAACACGGCCCCTTTTAATGGGTTCCAAACGGCGGCCCACTGCCATGATAGTACGTAGGGGGAAGAGAATGCTTTTCCTTCCAAGAAGGTAGGAAAAAAAAAATGGATGAAAATGTATAGTTTTGACCAAAATTGTCTTCCTCTGTCATTCTTTGATTTGTATTTTGTATGTTGACACGTATAGAAACAACCTTGTCGTTTTATATTGGTTGTGATTATATATTCATAGCATTGATATCAACATGCCATAAGGTGTGAAATTTAAATAGGATTTTATTAAACTTTATACCATTTCCCCTTTGTATACTGACATGTAATATTCGCATTTCTGCATTTGTTTTCGATCAAATTTCGTATATATTGGAAAAACTAACTAATTTTCAAGCCTAAAGATTCGCCTAGTCCTAAACATGTTTCTTCTCCATCATATTGATTCAAGTCGTTTTTTTTTTTCTCAAACTGGAAAAAGAAATCATAAGATTAAAAATGAAATTAAAGTCTATTTTCGATTTCAAATCGGGAAAGGAAATCATGGAATTCGTCCTTTTTTTTTCATCTCAAACTGGAAGAATTCTAATCCCCTTTTTCCTCACTCTGGAACTGGGAGGAAATCGCGACATTCAAATCCTTTTTTTTGTTCTCAAACTGACAAAGGAAATAAAAGGGAAATCATGAAATTCAAATAAGTTTTTTATTCTCAAACGAAACTTCTGAAATTCAAATCCTTTTTATTTCTTTTCAAACTGGAAATCATAAATTTCAAATTATTTATTTTTTTCGTTCTCAATGGAAGAAGTCACGAAAATCTAATCCTTATTTGACTTTAAAAATGAATAGGAAATCAAATTCAAGTTCTTTTTTCGCTCTCAAACGGGAAAAAAGAAATCATGAAATTTAAATCCATTTTTCGTTCTTAGACCTAAAATGGAAGTTTTTTTTTTCTGTGATTATATTTGTGTATGAGAGAAGAGAGAGAGAGAGAGGAGAGAGAGAGAGAAGAGAGGAGGAGAGAGAGAGAGGAGAGAGAGAGAGAGAGAGAGAGAGATTCTTCCTGGTCTGAAGGAGTAAATAATGCTAAAATCATCGTGGGAAACGACGTTGCGTCGCAGTCCAGGCGTAAAGCAGAATCTCACCTGGGCTCAAAAAATTCGATGTTGTTATATACACTTATAAACAAATTTGTTTTACATCGCTAATATCTTTTTTTGTCCGAGAAATTATTACCCACGGAGTATGATATTTTACGCCGAGGGGGAATTTTATTTTTCTCTTTTATCTTAAGGTCCCCTCCCCCTACTTTTGAATAGCATCTTTATCAAGGCTTCTCTGTATACAGTTTGATCAGTGAGCCAGTATATTGAAGCACAATTTTACCTCCCGGAGTTGAATAGCGTTAGAAAAAATAAGATATTTTCCGTGAAAGGACGTTGAAATGAGGCGATGTTTGTGTTCGCAGTGGTATTTTGGTAGTTATTATGGGGATCCCGACCAATTATTAGAATATTAACATCGTTGCCATAGAAATATCATTACCTTTATTAATTTTGTGTTTTTTTGGTCCCTATGTTAAGCATATTAGTTTTTTTATCAATTACGGGTATTGTGGGTATCATTATGATCGTTTTTTAAAAGGACTTGATTCTGTACATCTGGGAAATAAGGTTTTTCAGTACTCTTTTAAGTGAAATATTTCTTTTCTAGGAATATGTCGAGGAAATTCGACTATTCAGAGGAGGGCACTCTACCTAGGTAAGTACCTTTAGTTCAGGTTGTGGAAAGCTTATTTACTTATATTACGTTGCTATCCTTTGGGGGAACATCTTCCTCTCTTTTTGTATCTTTAAGATCATTTGAGAAAGAAATTCTTTTTACAATATTAGCCAGAAAGTTGATGTGTACTATATTTGGTAAATATTTTTTTCTTTTTTCTGCCTCGGTAACTTCAAAAATATTTCCATTTCGTGCACCGACAGTAAAAGCATCTCAAGGATTGCTCTCTATTAATGCACAATAGCATTCCTGAATGCTATGGCCTTTCGTTTCAACAATTCCTGTATCCATCGGATTTGCTTTCTTTAACCGGTTTCACCATTTTCACTCCAATTCTTCCAGATTATTGAGCAATTTCCCCCACCTCATCCTTCCTCCAGTCTCACTGTTAACAAAGCTGCCTAATACAGTGCACCCCCATTTTAGCCCTCTAGGTTGCCTTCTTTATGATACTTTTTCTCCATCTTGCTGTCGAGTATTTCTTATCTATAATATCATTTTACAACTTTAATGTTTTTTTTCGAAGCAAATAGCCTTCCGGGTCCTAGAGCTAGTCCATCTGATCCAAACTCCATAAAACCAATCTGATCTTT
>NC_090765.1:10959705-10967977 GCF_036898095.1 Palaemon carinicauda | reverse complement strand
TGCTCCTTATTGATTGTTGATGGTCTCTTTCTATATGGAATAAGGATGCCTTCTACCTTTTGCGTGATAGAGAAGTAGATGACCGCCGTTGACAGAAATCTCTCTCTCTCTCTCTCTCTCTCTCTCTCTCTCTCTCTCTCTCTCTCTCTCTCTCTCTCTCTCTCTCTCCATTATAGGTGATATTTATTTGATTTTTTTTGACATAACGGTGTAAATCGATGACGTCAATCCAATGATGAATGATTAGGGAAGTCCGTTTTATTTTCTTTAATATATTTTATATAAATTTTTGAGGATGTGGAAAAGTTATGTTATTAATTTTGTTCTCATGCATGTGAGATACTATACATTAAAGAAATATATATATATTTTTTCTCAACAGTTAGTGAAAATAATTATGCTATTACAGATGAACGGAATTAATTAAGAGAACAGAAGATTAAAAATCACAAGTAAAGTGTTATCTTGTAAATAAGATGAATAATAAAAAAAGTTCTTTGCCAAGACTTGAATTTATATGAAAATATGAAGCACCTACAAATTACTTGTACCTAGAAGGTAGTTTAAAATTTTATTGTAAACGGTAAACGAAGCCAGGAAACTACGAGTACGGCATATAATCTGTTATTTACTTCATGAAAGGATTCTTCACTACCAATCATATGTAAACTCTAAATGGTGCTTGATGTGCGTTCAACTATTTCTATTTCCATTTCAAAGGTTTAAAGGGTTTCACTGCTTTACTTATTGACGTAATAAAAAAGAGAAAGTCAAAACTGGGTTTATATATACTTACAAGTATTTTTGTTATAACCTAAAAAAAAATGTGGAATTTTTTATGTAGTTTTGTACCTAGTGATAAGGGACATGAAATATATGAATGGCTAATATACTCCTTAGAGTGGCAGTGCCATCAGTGCCATCTCACGCGGTGCAATGTAAGTCTTACAGTTGGGTCTTTGCAGCGTCCCTTCCGTACTTAGCTGCATCTACTTTTTAGCCTTTTTCTTAACCTCTATTTCCCCTTCCTTTACTTCCCCTTCCTTTACTTACTCTTAACTTTTGCCTCATAGTGCAACTGTTAGTCCTCCGCCCCCCCCCCCCTCCCCCCTTTATACTTTGACTTCGAATTACTTCCTGGTCCCAAGCGCCGAGTTATAAGGCCTCAATTCACTAATCAACGTTCAGGATATATGATCCCCAGTTATGATTTATAGAATTATAGTGTGTGCGTAAGAGTAGAAGTAAATTTTAGAGTAGAGATCCGTATTTCTCGTGCTATAATCACATGATCATCCTCCACCATTAAGATATCGAGTCCCTAATGTCCTTCCTCATTAAGGACTGAATTATCATTCAAAGTTTAGAGATAAATGTCACTAAACACAACCTCTGCCTCTCTTGGGGATAACACGGCCCCCTTTTAATGGGTTCCAAACGGCGGCCCACTGCCATGATAGTACGTAGGGGGAAGAGAATGCTTTTCTTCCAAGAAGGTAGGAAAAAGAAATGGATGAAAATGTATAGTTTGACCAAAATTGTCTTCCTCTGTCATTCTTTGATTTGTATTTTGTATGTTGACACGTATAGAAACAACCTTGTCGTTTTATATTGGTTGTGATTATATATTCATGCATTGATATCAACATGCCATAAGGTGTGAAATTTAAATAGGATTTTATTAAACTTTATACCATTTCCCCTTTGTATACTGACATGTAATATTCGCATTTCTGCATTTGTTTTCGATCAAATTTCGTATATATTGGAAAAACTAACTAATTTTCAAGCCTAAAGATTCGCCTAGTCCTAAACATGTTTCTTCCTCCATCATTTGATTCAAGTCGTTTTTTTTTTTCTCAAACTGGAAAAAGAAATCATAAGATTAAAAATGAAATTAAAGTCTATTTTCGATTTCAAATCGGGAAAGGAAATCATGGAATTCGTCCTTTTTTTTTATCTCAAACTGGAAGAATTCTAATCCCTTTTTCTCACTCTGGAACTGGGAGGAAATCGCGACATTCAAATCCTTTTTTTGTTCTCAAACTGACAAAGGAAATAAAAGGGAAATCATGAAATTCAAATAAGTTTTTTATTCTCAAACGAAACTTCTGAAATTCAAATCCTTTTTATTCTTTTCAAACTGGAAATCATAAATTTCAAATTATTTATTTTTTTCGTTCTCAAATGGAAGAAGTCACGAAAATCTAATCCTTATTTGACTTTAAAAATGGAATAGGAAATCAAATTCAAGTTCTTTTTTCGCTCTCAAACGGGAAAAAGAAATCATGAAATTTAAATCCATTTTTCGTTCTTAGACCTAAAATGGAAGTTTTTTTTTCTGTGATTATATTTGTGTATGAGAGAGAGAGAGAGAGAGAGATTCTTCCTGGTCTGAAGGAGTAAAATAATGCTAAAATCATCGTGGGAAACGACGTTGCGTCGCAGTCCAGGCGTAAAGCAGAATCTCACCTGGGCTCAAAAAATTCGATGTTGTTATAATACACTTATAAACAAATTTGTTTTACATCGCTAATATCTTTTTTGTCCGAGAAATTATTACCCACCGGAGTATGATATTTTACGCCGAGGGGAATTTTTATTTTTCTCTTTTATCTTAAGGTCCCCTCCCCCTACTTTTGAATAGCATCCTTTATCAAAGGCTTCTCTGTATACAGTTTGATCAGTGAGCCAGTATATTGAAGCACAATTTTACCTCCCGGAGTTGAATAGCGTTAGAAAAAATAAGAATATTTTCCGTGAAAGGACGTTGAAATGAGGCGATGTTTGTGTTCGCAGTGGTATTTTGGTAGTTATTATGGCGGATCCCGACCAATTATTAGAATATTAACATCGTTGCCATAGAAATATCATTACCTTTATTAATTTTGTGTTTTTTGGTCCCTATGTTAAGCATATTAGTTTTTTATCAATACGGGTATTGTGGGTATCATTATGATCGTTTTTTAAAAGGACTTGATTCTGTACATCTGGGAAATAAGGTTTTCAGTACTCTTTTAGTGAAATATTTCTTTTCTAGGAAATATGTCGAGGAAATTCGACTATTCAGAGGAGGGCACTCTACCATAGGTAAGTACCTTTAGTTCAGGTTGTGGAAAGCTTATTTACTTATATTACGTTGCTATCCTTTGGGGAACATCTTCCTCTCTTTTTGTATCTTTAAGATCATTTGAGAAAGAAATTCTTTTTACAATATTAGCCAGAAAGTTGATGTGTACTATATTTTGGTAAATATTTTTTTCTTTTTTCTGCCTCGGTAACTTCAAAAATATTTCCATTTCGTGCACCGACAGTAAAAGCATCTCAAGGATTGCTCTCTATTAATGCACAATTACATTCCTGAATGTTATGCCCCTTTCGTTTCAACAATTCCTGTATCCATCGGATTTGCCTTCTTTGCCGCTTTCACCATTTTCACTCCAATTCTTCCAGATTATTGAGCATTTTCCCACCACATCCTTTCTAAAGTCTCACTGCTAACAAAGCTGCCTATATTTAATACAGTGCACCCCCATTTTAGCCCTCTAGGTTGCTTTCTTTATGATACTTTTTTTCCATCTTGCTGTCCAGTATATCTTATCTTTAACTTCATTTTACAACTTTAGTGTTTTTCCGAAGCGAATAGCCTTCTGGGTCCCAGAGCTAGTCCATCTTACCCAAACTCCATAAAACTAATCTGATCTTTATATTTTTCGCCGATTCAACTCAATAGATCCTGCACAAACTTTTCATGTAATGGGTTTTTTTTTTTTTTTTTTTTTTTTTTTTTTTTTTTTTTTTTTTTTTTTTTTTTTTTTTCACAGCAATTCTTACTTTAAGATGTCGATAATAGGATAGTAAAAGCTTATATAGATACGCGTGTGTGTATAAAGTATATGTGGTACAGTGAGTCTACTGCGATTCATGTATCTGCACTTCACGTAATGGTTCGATTGTTGTTCCAGGTACGAGCACTATACAACTACCTTTGGATGAAAACCAGTCGCAATCTACAATAAATTGGACAATAAACTTATTAGTTGTTTTAAAATTTGCAAATTTTTTAAGAAACCATTTTATTTATAAATTTAGATTCACGAAGTCTTCACGTGGATCAAAATAGTTTATTTTACGCCATTTTACTTATAATTTTTCCTCCACTACTTGGTATTACTAGAAAAGCAAATGGTTGCAAAGTAAAAAAAAACAATTGGTTTTTAATCAACGCGAACAGCTGTAATAAGCGCGTAAACTAGGAATTAAGGCAAGAAAGAAAAACCTAGGTAGAAAAAATCAGAAACAATCAATCATGCCGTTCGACATTCTAAGTGTCGGTGTGTCGAAAAATAGGCTGAGTATCGCGTCTAGTTCAACTGTTATAAAGATGGATAGTGGTTTAATAACTTGAAGACCGGCGGCACAAGAATTTGCTCTCTCTCTCTCTCTCTCTCTCTCTCTCTCTCTCTCTCTCTCTCTCTCTCTCTCTCTCTCTCTCTCTCTCTCTCTCTCTCTCTCTCCAGTGTAGCCATGTATCAGTAAAACATTATTATGTCTAAACAAAATGGGAATAAAGTGTGATCTATTCGCTACATAACATATTGTAGCGTATGAAATTATAGTTATACATTAATATATTGTAATATATTGCATTTATACAGAAAGGTTATAGAATAACTTTGCTATAACATCATTGTAAACCATTTAGAAGTTTGAAATCCTCAAAACTATATACATTTCGTTGAAACATAAGAGAGAATAAAATTTGGAATAATAAATTGTTTCTTTCGTCGAGTGAAGATTCATTCTTAGAAAGTCATAGTTGAAAGTTGTCTAATTTAAAGTTGAATATTTTTGCCTTTTCGAAGAGTTTATATGTTAATTGATGTTGTTATTTGCACTGTAGCTGTTAGCTGTTTTTATTATAAACATCGTTAAATTAGAAGTTTTAATATTTTGTATAATTTGATTTCCGATTAAAACATTCTTTTATGCGCATATTCAAAGGTTTAGATATTAGCCCTTGAAAATTTTTCTCTTATTGAATAAATTATTTATAAATGATTGCATGATGATGATTTGAATTATAATTACCTTTTTTTAATTTTTGATTATCATAATATTGAAAAAATTAGATTTAGGCTTCTGAAGCGATTCTTTGGGGGAAATTGTTTTACGGAGAAAATACAGTATATATAAATATATATATATATATATATATATATATATATATATATATATATATATATATATATATATATATATATATATATATATATATATATATATATATATATATATATATATATATATAAACACCATATTATTTATTTTTATTTTTGTATCACGAGTAAAATACTAGTTCCACGGAGGAGGTAAAATTTCGTGTTCGGTAATGAAAGATTTACATACACGAATGTGGAATCGAGGTACTAAACACGTTTCCTTGAAGACTTAAACAATCATAAAATCCCCAAACCCTCAAGACGCCGTCGTCGTAAACAATAATTAGGTTGATTATTTCATTAAACTTTCACGGGTCTCGTTCAAGCCTTTTATGGTCGTATTTTGCTCGTTTTGCGCATAACGCAGGAAAAGGCTAAAATATTTTTTTCTCTCTCCTCGCCATTCTTCGGTGATGGGAATACAGTCATTGTATTGAAGATGGTGTTGTTTTACATCCAGGGAAGGGAAACTGGTTATTTAAATTAAGTACTTCAGAGTATCAAAGAAACGCTATTGAACACACACACACACGCACACACGTTGGTAACTCCTGTCATCATGAACCCCTGCTCCACTCCTTTCGTCTCGATGGTGGGCCTTGAAACAGATATGTCTTGGGATCGGCATCTCTTCATTACAAAGCTCAAACACCTTGGTGGCATCTCCATAGTCATTATAAGGTTATTTTTCGGTCTGACACCACCACTTATAAGGCCCCAGTGTCAGATTACGAGTTGGGTGTCCATAGGCATTAACCTTCCCCCAATCATACCCTTCGGAACCCCCTCATTCTGGAAAGAGAGAGAGAGAGAGAGAGAGAGAGAGAGAGAGAGAGAGAGAGAGAGAGAGAGAGAGAGAGAGAGAGAGAGAGAGTCGGTTTCTTTCGTGTTATTATATCGGAAGGTCTGAGGCTCAGCCTCTCCAGGTGAAAATACCTGAAAATTTCCTTCTCATCCAAAGAAGATTGGGTCATTTTCTGTCGATTGTTTGAAAAGATGATGAGAGGCCTGGAACTCTGAACTGGTGAGACTGTTGGCAATTTTTGGTATAGATTTTAATTAAAATGAAGTATGACGTTAAGGTTTACGTCATGGAAATATCTTTCAGATCGGAGTATTATTGATATTCATTACAACATACTAGGAATATACTGTATTTCAATTTATTTTAAATACTGAGCATATATATAGGTTGGTAAAGGTTTATCTTAATACTGTATAAATATATATATATATATATATATATATATATATATATATATATATATATATATATATATATATATATATATGTGTGTGTATGTATAAATATATTAGTATATATGTAATTATGTAATTATATACTGCGTAACCGGGTATATTAATCTATAAGAATTGATTCGAGGATAGTGATATATCTTAAGACTTCTGAATGTCAATAATTAAAGATTTTATTGGTAGAGAGAGAGAGAGAGAGAGAGAGAGAGAGAGAGAGAGAGAGAGAGAGAGAGAGAGAGAGAGAGAGAGATTTGATTTGAGGATAGTAATATATCTAAAGATTCCTGAATGTCAATAGTTAAAGATTTTATTGGTAGAGAGAGAGAGAGAGAGAGAGAGAGAGAGAGAGAGAGAGAGAGAGAGAGAGAGAGAGAGAGAGAGAGAGAGAGAGAGAGAGAGAGAATTATTACAGACGAGGTCTTTGCCAGAGAGAACGTGATGGGTGGTAGTGAGGACTGTAATGATGGGTCTGTGTCGCTCGTTTATCGCCCAATTGCAATTGAATTTGCATCATGATTGAATTGTTTCTAGTCCATGGCCATTGGCGTTTGCTTGAGGGTTGATGGAGGTGTGAGGGGATGTAAAAATGATGGCCATGAAGTGCATATTGTGTGGGAGAGAGATAGAGAGGGGAGGAGGGATGGAGTTTTGTTATGGGGGCAAAATATCTTAAATTAATAAAGATGAGCATTTTTTAATAGTAATTGCATTACTGAAGTCACTGTACGTCCTTCGTGGAGTATTTCAACTGTGGAGATGCAGTCTATTAGATAGGTTGAATATTCACTTTTTCTACCCATGAGCAATTGATGTTTTTTTTTTTTCAAACTATAATGAAATCTGTAATAGATATTCTCTCTCTCTCTCTCTCTCTCTCTCTCTCTCTCTCTCTCTCTCTCTCTCTCTCTCTCTCTCTCTCTCTCTCTCAAGAACATATGTGAGTGTCCTTTCTTACTGATTCAGATGTCAAGGATGTCCCAGACGATGTCATGAAACCGAGGTGTTACTGAAATTATATCGTGCGTGTGTATGATTGCAATCCTCCTGAGGGCCAGGCTATTGCTCTCAGAAAATTGCGAATGTGATGAATATTTTTTTCTATGTTTTCTTCGTTCGGAATTGTTTCTTTGTGAAAATTACATATGAAGGAGATTTTTTCTTTTCAATTTTTAGTCACTTTAAAAACCATCTCATGATACAAGTATAGGCTGTATTTGTCGTCATTATTGATATAGAATTAAAACTGACCATGCCCGCTTTCTTATTTCCCTATTTCCTTACTGAAATCGGCAACGTAATTTAGCTACGACCATCCTCCCCATTTTTGCCTAATTCCCGTTCGTTGTAGTTATTTTACTGAATGTCCTTTAATAACTAAAACAATATTATAGATTGTATTGGAAGGTGATGGCATAATTAGTGTTTATGAACGAAATATCATTATTGCTGAAACACGGAACTACAACCATTAGCTATGTAATGAGTCTGATTTTTGAAGGAAAGTACACATGTAGTTAAAAATTTCTTGAGAGAGAGAGAGAGAGAGAGAGAGAGAGAGAGAGAGAGAGAGAGAGAGAGAGAGAGAGAGAGAGAGAGAGAGAGAGAGAGAGATTCATATGTAATCGGGAGAATGACTACCAAACATTAGTAACTTTAGACAACAGGTACTAATTCTTGGGCCAATACCTTACATAAGCCATGCCTAATTCAATATTAAGTACCGTATCGCTATTGTACAATACCTATTTAAGCATGCACATACACCATACACACACATTTATATATATATATAT
>NC_090765.1:10947205-10954705 GCF_036898095.1 Palaemon carinicauda | reverse complement strand
TTACTAATGAAAAGTAAAGAAGTTAATAAGAAAAAGAAGAATTGGAACCGAATGGAAAAATGCCTATGTCACAGTGGCTCTCTGATTTATTTCATACTGAATATTATTTTTTTCTGTTATTTCTATAACACAATTTCTTCTTGATTCATATGTCCATTGAATGTGTTCAGGAAGAGCAACATGCATTCCAAAATGTCCCATTTCTACAAAAGTTGAATTCCTGCAATTTCACAGGTATTTTTTTCTAATTTCTCTAGTAAATAACCAAACCAACAAACATACAAAAACTTAGAGGCTATCAGAGTTACACAATTCTTAGGACCCTCTTTTTATCCTGTATTATTCCTTTATTTTGTTTCAAATTAATTTCAAGGATGGGCCCGATATGATTTTTCAATTCTATGTCATATGACAAATATAATATTCAATGTTTTTGCCTATCCATATTTTGTGGCATTTAAAGATTTTTTATGTGTTTGGTATATTCCCTGGTATCTTCATAATCACTTGCGAATTTTAACATATTTCTTAGTTTCTTTTGTTTAGGTTTAATTTTATATTGTTAATTATATCTCCAGATTTTAATCAGTGCATTCCGTTGTATTACAATGTTTAAACACACATCTAATTCTTTTTGAAAACTGATCGTAAAATGATCATATGACCAACACTGCTACTACTATTATTACTAGTACTACTACAATTTCTATTACTATTTTTGTCATGAATAATAAACATCATGCATTCTTTTGTTATTAAGGAGTCTTGCTTTCATTTCATGACTTCTTTGATTAAACAGTAAATTTGGCTCTTCCTACATAATTGTTTTTTAGAGTAAAAGACTTTTCCCGTATGCTTTCCACAAATAACCTCATTAGCAGTTGACAGAAGGACCAACACATGCACTCCGCTCCTGCATGATAAGTTGGGACCGTGATGCCTATGCAACTGCCTGCCTCCAGTGCTTATTGTTTACACCTTTCTGTGTGATGAGGGCTGTTCGGGGTGGTGATTAGCGTGATGGGTCTTTGCTAATAACCCTCTGTAATGACCTTCGTAGCATCCTATCCTTGAGTATTGTTTGTGATGAAGAATACTTCTCGTGAAGAAGAAAATGAGCATTTTTAAAGTGGCCTGTTTTAACTCTGTTGAGATTGTGTGGGGGGGGGGGGGGGGGAGTAATGGCCGAGGAATAGGTCAAAGGAAGTGGTCATCCATTTATGTTGCTCATGAGTTGAAAGTTTAACTGCTTAAGCGGGGCTGAAAGGGATGGAAAGCAGAGTTTGGAGCTATGATTAAAACATGAATATTTCTTGGGAATGAGAGGCAAAACATTTTCGATACGTTGAAACCATATTGGTGAATGATATTTAGGTATGTGTAATGATCAGATTTCTTTTCTTGCCTTTACTCCTTTTTGGGATGTTATTCTCATATTTTTTATTGGAATTTTAATACATATTTTCGAAATAAATTGCAACGGTTTATTCAAGTTTGAGAAGGGATTTAAAATTTCAGATGGAAAACGAAATGTTTGATAAAATTTCAGAAATCGAACAAAATTTATCCCGTGCTGCAAGTTAAAAATCGATTGTTTTACATCTTTTAGGGGTCAGAATATTTTGACCCTGATTTAGAAAGAATTTTATAAGATTTTATCTGGCATTGAAAGGAGGTAAATGTATTTTGTCGTAATTAAATGTCTGTCATGATTCCCTTAGTAACAGAATATTTTCTGATATTGTCTGAAAGAACAGGAAATGTTAACGACTTTCTAGACTTGAAATATAATTTCCAGATTTTTTTTTAATCTGCACTGGTTCTTTAGAGAAGAGATTTTCTAGGTCTAATTAGAGTAAAGCATTCGAACAACTATTTTATATTTCAAAGGAGATATGAAACCCATTTGCTCATTCTTCAAAATGGAAAGGACTGAAACATCTACGTCAAACTTTAGAAGGATGTGCAGTTCTTTTGGTTCTTAGAAATAAATGAAATCTTGTCTCGGTTTTCGGTTTCTAATAAAAGTACTCGAGGAAACATTGGTATCTTAAGATGAAGCTGAAAAAATGCTTCAAAATACTTTAGATGAAAGTTGATAGACCAATTTCAAAAAGGAAATGGACTTGCTTTATAAGGTTCTGTAATATTTTTAAATTGGCGAAATAATGAAACCCCCATCATGTTCTTAAACAGAAGTACATTCACTTGATGCATTCATCAAAAGGACTTGAGCTTGAGCATTCCCTTGTTGGGGTGGTTTTGAAAATGATATAAAATTATCACCAAAATTTAGGACATTAAGGGATATAAAACTATGAATCTTGATATATAGATATGAATATAAGTGTGACTAACTCTTAATATATAAGGTGTAAAGCTAGGACTATCATGTTTTCTAGAATGAGTCATGGTTAGCGCACATGCCAATACGAATCCTCTTTGATAAACTAGCATTCATTTTGACTAGGAAGTAGGTCTCCCCTAAAAGCCCAGTGTCCTAAATGAAGTCTTCACTTTTACGTGAATTGTTTTTCGCAAATTGATATCAGAACGCGCCTGAAATTCTCACTTTCTTGAAACTTAAGGTAATAATGCATGGCAGCGTCTTTCTTTCTCTCTTTATATACCGACCATGACATAGTGTTGCGCATGCGTGAATATAAGGGACGTTAAGTACTAAGCGAGATATTCGATAATGACTGGTGTGGGACCCTATAACAAGTGATAAGGACTTAATAAGTGACTTCATCCTAGCGGAGGAGAAAGGCCATTCATATCGGGACCTGATTGTAAACACAGCCATAGGTAGATTTATGTGATATTAATGAACACATGCAGGAAAAGATTTAACAATAAATAAAAGTCATTATAATAAAGGTGAGAGGCGCAGTGCATGAATAACGATAAATAACAGCAGAAGAACCGAAGTAATAACACCTCTGAAGGACTTTAATAACACCGCCAGACTTCACTTACGCGTCTAGCTAATGTATTTGTTGATTACTTATTACCTGAAATGTATTACACCGGTGCGGGGATTTTTGTTGTAATCGGGTGATTACGGCTGAAACGCAGAATTTGGCTCTTTAAAACCCCATCCTCAGGATTGGCGAGACCCTCGGTTTATAGCTGATTAATTTCTATTTACTTTGGAAAGTGTAACTTTCACGAGAAGTTAGATTGGCTGGGGATTCACGAGTTAAGGGAAACTTTTTTTAAAAATTGTTTTAAAACTAGTGGATGTGCTAAGCTTGTTTGAAGGATCGAAATCGCAGGGTATTGTGCTGGTGTTTGAACGGTGAATTTTTAGTTCGAAAGTCTAACGAAATGTAGTTCTTGCTGATTGAAATGTCTGGGATGATTAGGATTGCCAGTGGGTTGAATCTGTGTATTAGAGATATGATGAATTTCCCCTTTGCTTTTATATCTCAGAATACAAAAGGTATAGGAAGCTTTTACCGGGAGTGAGGAGTATTGGTTTTTAGTGTCGTAATGTTCTAAAGATTCAAAAGACTTGCAATTATGGAAAATTTGGTTTTTATCCTTTGGTATTTACGTACACTTACTCTTATATACAGTAAATATTTGCGCTTCATAGACGTAGTAACAAGTAAAGTAAACAAACCAATTTTGCTACTTTTCGTGAGTGTTTAATATAAGTTGATGGTATAAATAAGTTCATGATTTATAACTAAAGTTTAAGATAGTGACATTGTTGTTATTTGGGGAGTGATTTGGAAATAACTTGCAATTCCAATCTCAGGTGTTAAGAATGATTAATGACGTAAACTGGCATTCACTTTTGATCATCCTAATTAATGAAGTATTCCTACTTTATATTTTTTTCTTAACTTGCAGCATCTCATTAGGAAATATGATTGATCATTGTGAAGTCTCCAACTCTTCGTTGCTCTTTGAGCTTAGAATTATTTTCTTCATTGTGGAGATGCCGTAACGAAGGCAATGATAATTAGATCTCTCTCTCTCTCTCTCTCTCTCTCTCTCTCTCTCTCTCTCTCTCTCTCTCCTCTCTCTCTCTCTCTCTCTCTCTCAGGTAGATAATATGAAATACAGATATATCGTTAAAGACTATTTAGTTATAGGAATTAATGCATGTTCATAATACCCCTTTGTGACTGCATAAATGCTCTTGTCTTTTTCTAATAGATTATGAAAATTCAAGATATATATGACTTTATTTAAGTACAGTAACTACACATGTTTATGTTGATTCTCATGTCTGCATAAAGGCTTATAATCCAATAAGTGTGGAGAAATACACGTAGATAAACTTACCAGAGAGGGATGAAAGGAAAAGAGAGATTATGTTTAGATGTTTATCCTGTATCTTGTAAAAGATTAAAGAAGCTTTCAGGTGTTTTAACATTTTTTAATTACCAGTTCGCTCCATATGGTCTCTGAAGATGTAAGCTGTCACATCCGAAATATATTTCTGGAAAGATGTTTATCTCTGAAGCTGATTACATTGCTTTTAAAAGCGCATTTTCTACGTTGTTTTAAAATGTTGCATTTGTACTGCTTTTTCCTCATTAGCATTACTCATTTAGTCTTGGAAAGTAAACCCACATACTGTGCTATGTTTCGTTAAATACAAGTATATATATGTATATATATATATATATATATATATATATATTATATATATATATGTATGTATGTATGTTATATATATATAAATATATATATATATATATATATATTATATATATATATGTATGTATGTATATATATATATATATATATATATATATATATATATATATATATATATATATATATATATATATTATATTTATTTATTTATTTATTTATTTGTTGGTTCATTTTAATTGATTGATTTGTTTCTGGCGGTTTTTTAATATTTCAGTGACTATTATAGTACCATGAAGTGTATTTTATAATTCCTAGGTCATTCATTTTTATCCAAATTTTATTAATAATTTATGTAAAAGTATTTTCTTCCCTTCGTCTTTATAAATTCTACTTTTTTTCATTAAGTGATATTCTCTT
This sequence comes from Palaemon carinicauda, assembly GCF_036898095.1. Classification (NCBI taxonomy): domain Eukaryota; kingdom Metazoa; phylum Arthropoda; class Malacostraca; order Decapoda; family Palaemonidae; genus Palaemon; species Palaemon carinicauda. The sequence goes on along the minus strand of NC_090765.1, from coordinate 10,949,671 downwards.
TCCGTATCTCGAGTAGCATAATCCTTTTGTTATATTTTGGATATCAAAGATTGATTCCCGGACAATAATCCAGATCTTTGCATTGAGAATGTTTCTTTAACTTAATACAACTCCTTGGAATTTTAGATGTGGTTCTTTAATTACAATGGAGTATTCATTTAGGTATTTTCAGTTAAATTCTATTGTCCATTTGATGACGTAAGTTGAGAACAAATAGATACCAGATAGTCAGTCCGATTAGTTGGTCGTACGCAAGATTGAGAAGGGTGTGGGAATAGTAGCCTTATTTAAACATACTTACTGGAAATGAGAAGTGTGGCACTTTTGAAAGTCACTGCGTCTAGTGAGATTGGATATCTAGAGTTTATTTTTGCCCTTATTGTTAGAAATGAAGAGAAAATGTTCTTAATTCAGAGTATTCACATCTATCACTGTAATGATGCACTGTAAACTGGGTTTTGCATGCATGCAATCATGATACATCTTAGATTTGAATTACCCTGTATTTGTATACCGTAAGTAACTTGCTTAAGCTTTTTCGCACATAGTGAATGTAATTGAGTGATTGTTTATGATTGACATGTCTATGTTGTAGGTTGATTTATTTAAAAATACTGGTTAATATTTTTGAAGGAAATGGCTCTACGTATCTTTACTTCACTAAGCTTAAGGGAAGTTGAATTTTTTTATGTAAGAGATATTGCAATATCCCAGCTAAAACCTTTGAATAAGTCTGGAAGAAGGCTTGGTTATTTTCTTGTTTTGGGTAGCCCCAAAAATTGTTTTGTAGCCCTAATTGATTATTGTAAGCTATAGCTTGTTTACATGTATTCCCCACTTGCTGTATCACTAAGTCGTTTATGAAAATGAAGCCTTGAATTTCCTTCCACACAGGCTCAGAATAAATATTACCATGTGTATATGACGTTATCCAGCGGATGTTGAATTTGTATTTGTATTTGTATTTTGTAACTCAAGATCATCGCTGAATAGCTAATTTCTGGATATCAGCTTTTCCGGACTATTTATTTAAAGTAAAGAAAATACTGTTTATCGTTAGCGGTGTGTAGTTCATAAAAAAAGAAAAAAATAGTTTTTGTTATATCCTTTTATGTTTTACTAGTCCCAAATTGAGATTACGTGTAACAATTTAATGAGAATCGATTTAGACAAAATGTTCACGAAGAGACCGAAAGTAAAAGAAAGATAAGCATGGGATGGGGAGTATTTTCTAAACAAAATGAAGTTATGAAATGTAATATGCCATTTTCTCTAAATAAAGGTATTTTATCAGGTGGTCCTACCGGTATTAATTAATGCATTAGAAACTTGGAGCCTCACTAAAGCATTAGAACTTAAGCTAATTACAACTCCCAAGCGTAATGGAAAGAATAATGATGGGAATAACACTAAGAAACAGAAGAACAACAACAACGATTCGAGAGAAAACTGAAGTATAGGATTTTTTAACATGTGATGAAAAGAAATTGACATGGTAGGACATAAAATGAGAATGACAAACAATAGATGGACATTAAGAATAACATAATGGGTTTAGAGATTGCAAAGGAAGAGAAGACGATGGATTGACAAACTAAGAAATTTTGCGGGTGTGGAGTGTCATAGAAAGGCCATAAACAAACGCAATTGGAAGGATATGTTCGAGGCCTTTGTTCTGTAGTGGACTATTAACGGCGGATGATAATGATGATATAGATAATCTCAATATTCAGTTGCCATTGTCCGTCAGATTTCTTCCCTTGGGAATTTGTTAAAGGTTTGGCCGAGATCATTTTTTGTGTGTATGCGCGTGCGCACGCAATCTCATTCTCTTACACTTTTTTCTCTGCAATACCTGCAATTCGGAACACGTTCAGCACACACGCAATGCTATAATTGATACTAGATCACTGATTAAAGCTCGAGGTACAAGATCTTTTAAAGCTCGTCACCAGGTAATTCTCCAGAACATTTCAGTCCTTACGGCGACCAGCTATAATGGCCTTGTTAGCTTGCACCCACAAGTGAGATTTAATGACCTGTTTGAAATCTGGCAGGTATCGAGATTCCAAAGCCATTGGCAAGATCTCTGAACCCTCAAGTGCCACTCGAACTCTTCTTTCAATGATGAATGGGAGAGGTGATGGGAGTAAAAGGGCTCTGATTATCCCCTGAAATTATTTTAAGTCGTCCTCGAAAAAGTGGATTAAACGAACTTCCTAAAAGGAATAGTTCACCTCGAATAACCTGTGCCTCGCTTTGCCTGTTCTCTCTCTCTCTCTCTCTCTCTCTCTCTCTCTCTCTCTCTCTCTCTCTCTCTCTTCTCTCTCCCTCTCTCTCTCTCTCTCTCTCTTAACTGATTAGAATTAGCTTATAGCTAATGATTAGTTCTCTTAATTTTAGCAAAATGTCTTCATGGAATCTTCGTATTCGAAAAGCAAAATTTACATAAAACGTTGAATGTTA
>NC_090765.1:10915292-10946705 GCF_036898095.1 Palaemon carinicauda | reverse complement strand
GTAATTGGTTTCTAGATTTGTTTTAGAGTAGCTTTGTGTAGCAATGTACCAGCACGCGGTTTCTCTAGAGCCATATTTTTGGGTATGTGCAATAGGATAATCCTATGTTGAAGGTATTTCTAAAATACAGACGGTGTTACCAGCCATCTAAGGTAGGGAGATATTTACCCTTAAATTATCCTGTAAATCAGTTATATTTTATCGCTAATTTCATTATGTTATGACATTGGAGGAAAGAGCCGTAAATATTCGGATTGAATTATTTGAAAATTTAATATGAATAAATTAATTCCATGAAATGTTATCGAGAATCTGTTTTATTTGCATACAATATATATGTAAATAACAATCAGTTCATCTGACCATATATACTGTGTGTGTATAAATATATGTATATAACATCGACCCCACATAGAAGTGGGAAGAGGTGCAGACAGAGAAGAAGTATACATACATACATATACATATATATATATATATATATATATATATACATACATACATACATACAGTATGTATATATAATTGTGAGGCCCTTTTGCGTCAATAGGCGTAGGAGATGGTAATGATGATGATATAAAATTGTAAATATATATTTATATTTTTTTTTTTTTTATATTTCAAAGGATTTATTACAGTACTATTATGGCATGATTTGGCAGGTAATTTGGTATGAAATTGTCATAACCAAACCCTTCTTCACCTTAACAGTGATGCACTATATCCAAGCTAACTATTAGGTTCTTAATTCGTCAATCGAGCCAGCAAATTAAGAATGAGATATGTCAGAAGATGCTGATACCACTCCACCGTGACCAAATATTTAATACACACAGTATAAGTATATATATATATATATATATATATATATTTATATATATATATATATATATATATATACGTGTGTGTGTGTGTTTTTTTTTTTTTCTATGTTTGTTTGTTTGTTTATTATAAAAGGAAAATTTTAAATCAAATAAATAACAATATTTGGATTAGGACACTCTAGTCCTTATTTCAGGATGAGGACCAATGTGTATTGTGTATTTAATTTTGCTTGTTTCCTTTATGGGCCTTTTTAATAAAAATATTGAACTGTTAGCCTACAATTAGATGAAGTACACTCATTATTATTATTATTATTTCCTTCTAAGCTACAACCCTAATTAGAAAAGCAGGATTCTATAATCCCAAGGGCTCCAAAAGGGAAAATAGCCAAGTGAGGAAAGGAAACAAGAAAAAATGGAATATTTTACTAACAGTAACAGCATCACAATAAATATCTCCTATATAAACTATATTTTTTTTTCCAAAAGAGAGGAAGAGAAATAAGATGGAATAGTGTGCCTGTGTGTTCCTGCAAGCAATAGAACTCTAACCCAAAACAGTGGAAGACCATGGTACAGAGGCTATGGCACTACACAAGACTAGAGAACAATGGTTTAATTTTAGAGTGTCCCTCTCCTAGAAGAGCTGCTTACCATAGCTAAAGAGTCTCTTCTACCCTTACCTAGAGGAAAGTGGCTATTGAACAATGACAGAGTAGTAACCCCTTGGGTGAAGAAAAATTGTTGGGTAGTCTCAATATCGTCAGGTGTATGAGGACAGAGGAGAGTATGAAAAGAATAGGCCAGACTAGTCGGTGTATGTGTAGGCAAAGAGTAAATGAGCCGTAACCAGAGAGAAGGATCCAATGTAGTACTGTCTGGCCAGTCAAAGGAAACCATAACTCTCTAGCGGTAGTATGTCAACGTATATATGCATGTCTGTATGTATGTATGTAAGTGTATATATTGTGTTCGTAAAGGACTGAGGCCATTGATTTTATGATGGATTTTATGACTTTTTGAAAATTTCTTAACCAAAGGAGAGGCTCAATGGCATGATCAGTTTAGGTATAAAAATATCTGAAGGGAACTAATATATTTAATGAAGTTTGGTAATTTCATTTGGAATGAGTGTTTATTTACCCCTTTCATATGTTTAGCATCTCTATGTTAAAATTATGATGACATTTGAATGGAGTAAATAATATGCCACAGATAAAATAGAAAATAATCGATGTTTGTTCAAGGCAAACACTTCGAAATGTGGTATCACCAAGAAAGTGTCAAGGGTTTTCACCCCAGATACCAATCATTCTGCACCCAGCGCTTGAGAACACTCGAATTCACTTCGGTCTCTGGTCGTTTTTACAAAACATATTGGGAGTTTCCTTTGGTGCAACAAAACACACACTATATATGTCAAGGGCTTTTATCGCTTAATCCTCTGGAAGATATGTTGTAATCCATCGTGATAACCTCGGAAGCACGCGTCTTGGCTATCTCTTCTATCATCATCATCATCATCAGTATCATCATCGTCTTTTCGGGCGCTTTCCCTCCTATATTGGTTTCTTCTTTACAATACGATCGTAATTGGTTTTTCAGTTTGTGCTCCTCTTATGTATCTACCATTTCCTTTCCTGATGTTACATAACTATTCTCAAGAACGTCGAAATTGTACTTTCCTGCCTTTTCTTCCCCCTGTTGATAATTTTAATAGTGGCTCTCAAGTTTGCATATTTATTGGATCGTGTTTGTTTGAGCGTATGTACATGAGCATGTTTGCCTATTTTTATGTATTTAATCGTGTTTGTTTATACGTACGTGTGTTTCTCCTGACCTTGGCTACGTTTCAGTTTCTAAACGCATATGTTGTTTTTTATTTACTTGGATTCTTTCCTTGGTTTGTTTCTGCCAGTGCCGAGTCATGTTTCTGTATGTCAGGTAATTGGTGTGATTAATGGCCGTGGTCAGAAGCTGGTGTGGTAAGTGCATCCTGGGACCAATTATGCCACAAATCACGAATAACATAATACTGAAATCACCTCGTTGCATGAAACACCTTTGCTGTATTTGTTGTTACTGCTACTGTTAAGTGCTTCCCTTTTTCCATTCTGAGGAACGCCAGTTTTCCTCTAAATTTTTAATTTATCTAATCTTTTGATTCAATGTTTATTACGATTCATTGCTTGTGTTTTTATCGGTAGCAGTTTCATCCTCCTCTCTTCTCATTGGACTACCATGCAATCTTTTATGAAAATAATTAATTTGATATATGTGTGGAAATGCACTGATATACAACTGTTTATTTGTATACACAACTCTCTCTCTCTCTCTCTCTCTCTCTCTCTCTCTCTCTTTATATATATATATATATGTGTGTGTGTGTGTATATATATATTATATATATTTATATTTATATATATATATATATATATATATACATATATATATATATATATATATGTATGTGTGTATACATACTCGTAATCTTAAACAGTGACCTAATTGCATATTCATATAAAAAAGAAATAGATTTTGCCGCTAACATCAACATCACAGAAGTTGATGACTAATGAAAATCAGACAACAAAATGGTCCTCAGTTCAGTGGCAAGTCTATAAATAATAATATTTAACCAAAACTACTGTTATCTTAACCCATTCAGTAAAATTATCCTCTCTGTGTCTTTAGGAACCTTAGACTTTTTCTTGGCTCGAGGTTCAGTAGCCCTGGAGTGTATTATCCTAATTGATATATAATCGCACTTCCATTTGAAAGTAAATTTAAGCTAGAAATCTGAGCGGCGTTACTTGTGAAAGGGAGTCCTTTGAAATGGCTGTATAATAGAAGACACGAAATGGAAAACTAATTTCCTTTTGTAATATTTGGTAATCACCATATAACTAGTGCCTCAACCCTTTTGGCATGCCATTGCATAAATACCATGGCCTTTCACAAAAAGATTTCGTGGATTAGCGAAGATTAGTAAGATTCTACAGATGAGAGCGCGAGATGAGTTTGTATTTTCATTATCTGAATGGCTATGGCTTATTGTTCTTTTCTACACTGTAAACGAAAATTTCAGGATATGAGGGTTATGTAGAGGCTTTAGGTTAGTGGGCAACATTTGGTGGTTCTGATCGCTCTTAAACCGCAGTGGACGAATGGATGAAACATCTTTCTAAAATTGGGAAAAGTCTCTATTATATGAAGTACTTCGGAATTTTGTGAAATCTACGTGGTTGAACCAACAACCAGCCTAATATAGAGCTTAAACGATAATTAAATCTCCACGGTCACGCAGGCAATAGACAACAAGAGCAGAAACCACAATGGTATATCCTGTTTTAGATACAGGATGGAAGTTCCTGGTCTTTTTAATTTCCCATCAGTTAATAACAACTATATCAGTCATGAATTTTAAATATCTATGTAAATAATATCCTTTGACAGATGTAATGAAACAGGGTGCTGAATCATATCTGGAATTGAATAAAGAAATCTTCAGACTTGGGAACGGGAATAACTCATCCAGTGTGGATTATATTCTGTGTTTATTCTCAGCAACCCTGGGAGTTTTCTTCCGCTTCAGCAGATTCATTAACGGGATACCAGAATTTAGTTTCTTGTTTCTATAGTTTTTTTTTCCATCTGTTATTGAAGATTTTTACGTTATTTCATTAATCTAATAGTTTATATTATTGTTTAATCTTTCCAAGTATAAAAAACGAGAAATGAAAGCTGTCCAATGCTGCGAAGTCTCACTAAATTCGACTAATTTCCTCTCGCTTCTCAAAATAGATACACTATTATAATAAGATAATCACTGATTCATCTATTATTAATATAGAACGCAATGCATGAACGTAGTGTAAGATGGGAATAGGAAAATTAAATTTCACCAGTGAATCATAGAATCTTTATAATTATAATAGGAATTAGTCATGGTCTGTATATTAAGTTCATCGATCATTCTTAATACCAAATGATGTTCAAGAGAAAAATCATATTACGAAAGCTCGTATCTAAGTCGACGTAAAAAAAAAAAAGTTGGATAATTGACCATTGGTTCATTTCTGTGTTCGTTTGTTTGATTAAAAACGTGGTAGTGTACGAAAAATTGTATTGTTAAATCTATAATGTTTAGAGAATGTGAATGGTAATAAAAATCGTAATAATGATAATCATGATTACTATATATATATATATATATATATATATATGTGTGTGTGTGTGTGTGTGTGTGTGTGTGTATGTGTGTGAGTGTTTATAAGAAAACCATAACAAGTGAATTTAAAAGTTAAAACACTATGTAAATTTTGAACGTTTTGTCTATTTTCAAGACGTCTTTTAATCCTCTAGGTTGTATCTTAAAGATTGACATAACCGGTCAATATTAACAGTTTTCATTTTTGCAGTTTTTATTGCGGGGGACGGGGGTTAAAAGCACATGATGAATTACGATGATGGCGCCGCAAGAGAAAATGAAGTTCACTTTAGTAATCCAATTTGCATGGAACTGGTATCCAGAGATCCGTCTTATTGTTGTCAAATCTGATATTAATCAAGCTATGAGTAATGATATATTCTCGTACAGGGTATTGAATAACTGAACTTGGAGCAACCAGAGAACTAGAACAGATTGCCTCAATGTCCTGACAATCTTGAGAATGGCCAATCACAGTTTGGCGAGCTAGCCATTATTCTCATAATTGAGTATATTTGCACCTGCACCCTGAGAATAAGTGAGAAAATCTATTTCTAAAGCTAGAGTTGGTGAATTGTTGTCAGAATAAAGAAATTTTCTTAGCATTAATATTCATGGTTATAAGTTAAGCATACGAACGCAATAACCACCGGAAATTCTATGCCTCACTCTCGTGGTAATTATGTTAATACTTAGATTTACTCTTACTTATTATAATTCTTCTCATGATAACGGTGACGTGATTCCAAATTAATGTTTCTGATATCAATATCTAAATCTAGATATACATAGAAAACGAAAACGAAAAGAAGTAAACACAAGCTACTAGTGTATGCAAGCCTTAGAAGTATATTTGCATCATGAGGTAATATCGAAAATCAAAATTCTACTGGCGTCAGTTCTTCTAATTAGATTGGTGGCTGATGTATCATCTGTCTGACAATATAATTAACAATAAATCTAATTATGCCAGATCACTCCCTGAATGCGATCAACATTTATATGATTAGATTTTTCGCAGAGGCTTCGTCTGAGAAGGGAGAGGGAGAGGGGTGGCGCTTTGGGGTTTTTGTGGGGATGTAGTACGTATTTCATACTCAGCAGAAGCTTCTTTGGATGTCATCTAACGAACTGCAATGCTCATTATAAAACCCCCATGGGCACATTTCTAGATCATCTTCCGAGGATCTTGAGTACATAATATACTTTGCGGTAAATGATTAAACTTGGAGGGAGATGATAATTTGGTAATTGTGATGAATGACACCATAACAGAAGGAGCCGCCCTGTTGATTAGCACGATTAAAGATGATTAGAATTATCAAGCATTAGGCCATGTTTCATTCACGACGGCCGCCATTAAAACCCGGCAGAGACCGTCATAAATGAGTTATGGCCCTAGTGGCCCTCTTGCCACCAGCTCTTTAGCTTGGCCCGGAATGCAAAGTTCTGGGTGGGTTGGGGAGCCACCCTCCCAGGTGCTTTTCTCTTCATGGCTACCTGTGGTCAGAATGCCACTCCGGTTGTATGTTTGTGTCTGCACCTAATTTCAGGATCTCTCTCTCTCTCTCTCTCTCTCTCTCTCTCTCTCTCTCTCTCTCTCTAATCATTTAACAATGTTGGAAGATAACTGAATTATCTATTGTGTGTTAATACTTTCTGAAAATATTTTGGAATGTTTAGAGAATAATTAGTATAAATACTGTATTTTATTTGTATCTCAAAACACATCGTGCCGTTGCTTTCATGCTATTCCAGAAAAACATGTTACTTTGCCATTAGATCTACGTTTAGTTGCGTTCAAAATTGTTTGTAACGCTAATAAAGTATGCGCTTATTTTTACTAGAAGTAACGATGTTTATGTGTGATAGAGCATTGATATTGCGCATTACATCATGTGACAGGAATTTGTCAACTTTTAACTGGGCGCCACAAGACACCAGAAGATTTGAAAGGTCGAGGCCTACATGGCTGAGGACTATGAAACGTGAAGTAGGAGATGATGAATGGTGATGTATGGATTTAAAAGTTCAAGATCGCGACGACTGGTGAAATCTAGCGGAGGCCCTTTGCGTTAATAGGCGTAGGAGATGATGATATAGTGTATGATATATGTATGTATACATATATATTTATAGATATATATATATATATATATATCTATATATATATATATATATATATATATGTATATGGGAATTGTTCCTTTACCTAGAATATTTTCTTGATAATTCTCAAACTCATCGTAAATTACTAAAGATTTGGAGAGAGAGAGAGAGAGAGAGAGAGAGAGAGAGAGAGAGAGAGAGATTTTGACCTCAAAGTTGACTTTGTCCCTTCATGAATTTGAGTCCAAATGAGAGTATTCTACGACCCATGAAATTAGAAAATGGAATCTCGTATGAAGGGAAACATTTACAGTAAAATGAAATGGTTGGGTATGGCATTCAAGGTCATCCTTTTCCCGTTCTTTAGTGACGATAACTACACTCTTTTAGACAAACTGGTCCCATTATTTTAATCCTCTTTCTTTCCTCTTTTTAATTATGGGGTTCTCATATTTTCCTCCTTAGTGTCAGGACACTTCCTGAGATATTTCTTTGGCCTCATTGTCTGGAAATGTAGAAAAAGATTGTATGATTTAGGTGCGCACAGTTTTTCACATTTCTTTCCCCGTTTTAATCCAGTAATTCCGTAATCTTACCGAGTTTATATGCGACTTTAGTTTTGTTTCACGATTATTTAGATAAATTTTTCCTATACAGAAAAATTTTCGTGATAAGGAAATTAGATATGTAGGTAAATGTATAGGACTTGGATAAATATAAAATTAATACTCCAAGTGCACCCTCGCTCGCCCAACACGCACACACACACACACACACACACACACACACACACACACACCTCAAAAGATGTTCAACCATTAATCCTGATATTTTCTTATATTCATCATCATCATTATCATTTCCTCCTCTTACGCCCATTGACACAAAGGGCCTCGGTTAGATTTCGCCAGTCGTCTCTGTCTTAAACTGTTAATTCAATACTTCTTCATTCATCATCTCCTACTTCGCGCTTTATGGTCCTAAGCCATGTAAGCCTGGGTCTTCCATTTCTTCTAGTGCCTTGTGGAGCCCAGTTAAACGTTTGGTGAACTAATCTCTCTTGGGGAAGGCGAAGAGCATGCCCAAACCATCTCCATCTACCCCTCATCTTGATCTCATCCACATATGGTACTCAAGTAATCCCTCTTATAGTTTCATTCTAATCCTGTCCTGCCATTTAACTCTGAATATCCTTCTGAGTGCTTTATTCTCTAATCTACTAAATCTATTGTATATTGTTTCATTGTCATACCATTACTCATGTCCATAGAGTAACACCGGTCTCACTAAACTGATATATAGTCTGATTTTTATATGAAATTTTAGGCGATTTGATTTCCAAATTTTACTTAACCTAGCCATTGTCTGATTTGCTTTTTTTCAATCATTCACTAAACTCTTAATTCTAAAGACCCTGTATTGGAGGTCATTGTTCCCAAATACTTAAATGATTCTACCTCATTAATCATTTCTCCTTCCGATGATATTTCATCTTCCATTGCATACTCCGTTCTCATCATCTCTTTTTTTTTTTTCTATATATCTTCAGCCCCACCTCGTGTGATATTTCATGCATTCTGGTGGGCAAGCATTGCAAATTCTGTGGTGTTCTGCTAAGAAGGACAGCATCATCAGCATACTCTAGGTCTGCTAAATTCTTATCACCAATGCAGTCCAATCCTTCTACACCATCTCTGACTGTTCTACATATTACAAAGTCCATGAGGAGGATAAACAACATAGGTGACAACACATTCCCATGGAGTACTCCGCTGTTCACTGGAAACTCACTTGATAAGACTCCATTAACATTAACTTTGCACTTGCTATGCTCATGAACAGATTTAATCACATTTACATATTTAAGAGGAATTTCATAATTACGCAGGATTCCCCCACAAAATTGGCCGGTGCACACTATCAAAGGCTTTTTCATAGTCCTCAAATACCATCAAAAGGGGATTTCTATATTCTACGCATTGTTGTACATGTCTCAAAATGAAAATTTGGTCAGTGCAGCTTCTACCTTATATAAATCCTGCTTGTTCATCTTTCAGCTTTTCATCAATCTTTATTTCAAGTCTCATAAGAATAAGCATGCTATATATTTTCATAACAACTGGCGTAAGTGCTATGCCTCTGTAATTATTGCAATCAGTCAGGTCTCCCTTTTTAGCTATTTTCACCAACGCTCCCAACTCCCATTCATCAGGTTTTGCCTCTTCATGCCACATTCTACAAAATAATCTTGTAAGTAGTCTGGGAGTCACTTCATTTTCGGCCAGTATCATCTCGGTAGCTATTCCATCGTATCCAGGGGCTTTCCATCTCTTTAGTTTTTTTAGGATAGCTTCGACTTCAAACACACTGATTTCATTCATGGGCACATCAAGGTCTTCATCAGCTTCAGGTATATCAATCAAATTATTCCCTTCATATGTCCTTTTCATAACCTCTCTAAAGTGTTCCATCCAACGTTGCCTTTCTTCATCTTCTGTTGCTATAACACAGCTATGTCTCTTTTTGATCTTCTTTGCCCCAGTCGAGAATTCATTAATAATTCTATGAGCAATTCTCACACCATAGACATTTCATGAATTCATAGCTTTGTCGGCCTCATCTGCTTTACTGTCTAAATACTCTCTCCAGTCATTCCTGGCTTTTCTTTTGACCTCGCTGTCAATACAGGAATACTTAGCATGCTCTACCTTGTAATTATCAGTATTTGCTCGAAATCTTTCAACAATCAATTTCTGTCTTTTTATAGTATCCCAAGTATCATTCGATATCCATGGCTTTCTCCTTGTAACTGTTAGCCCCAAGACTTCACTACCAACTGACTGATATATGTTCTTAATATCACACCATTCATCATTATTTGTCTGCTCTTTGTTTCATAAAGTCTCTATGACTTCAAATAGATTCCTACATTCAATTGCAAATGTTTCTCTGTGCTCTTCCTCTAGAAGCTTAGTTGTATCAAACCTAGGTATTCTATCTATCTTTCTGTTGGGTGCTTTCAGTTTTCATTTCAGTGTGGCAATTAGGAGCTGGTGATCACTACCAATATCTGCACCTCTATAGCTTCTTAAATTTCTCAGAGTCCTCCTTCTCTCTTTATTAATGGCAATGTGATATATCTGATTTTTTTAATTGCCACATTGTGAAGTCCATGTATACTTTTGGATGTTCTTATGTTGGGACAGAGTACCTCCAATGGCAAGATTGTTGCTGAACAGAAACTTATGAAATGTGCTCCATTTTCATTTGCAACTTCACCAAGACCCTCGACACCCATCACATTCTCTATCCCTTGATTATTTCTTCCAACTTTAGCATTGAAGTCGCCAGTCACAATTTTCATATCTCTCTCAGGGATCTCATCTATTATCCTTTGCACTTCTTCATAATATTCATCTTTCCTTTCTTCAGGGAAATCATTTGTTGGTGTATAGCAAACTATAATACTCATATTGCACTGCTTTGATTTGAACTTTGCTCGTAACAATCTACTATTTACAGCTCCACTCGGTTAATGCCTTTTCTGCTCTTGGTGTCATCATCATACTTAACCTTCCTCTTCCATCTCCAACTGATCTTCCTGAGTGAATATATATATGTACATATATATTCCCTTGGTCTAAAGTTTCCTTATCAATCCCCTTACAACGTGTTTCACTTAGGGCCAAGATATCCAAACTATATTTCATAAATTCACTCTCCGCTTTCTGTATCTTCCCAATCTGAATCATGGTTCTAACATTCCAATTACCTATTTTTAATTTTTTTTAGTATTTGTAAACCGGGAGATTCTTAGCACCCCTCTACGCCCGGGACTGGGGGCCATTCTTTCATGTTGTCTATCCATGACTGACTAAATCCATAGAGGATTCATTGCCTAGATACATCAAAGGATAGCCAGTTTCTTGTGAATTTTCTTATATTAAGGCAAACTATTTTGCTAAGTATTTTATTTAGAAAAAAAACCATTGTGGTTTGGAATGATTTTGTGTATTTTTCACATTTTGTACTATGAACGCTACAAGCTAAAGGACACTTTAGTATCTTTCGACACAACCTTTTTAAAACACACCTCAAGGTAATTGAAAGTGCGCAGCAGTGACCTTTGTTGTCACAATATAACCGTAATATGTTCCTAGTTTTTAAATACTTGCTTTTTGGAGATTGTCGAATTACTCACTGACATGGTTCAGCGCATCTATCTCCAACTAAGTATTTTATTGGTTTAAGTATGTGCAGCAGTAACAGCCAATTGTGATAATGATGCTAATGATAATAATAGTAAGAATAATAATTATATTTATAATGATAATAAAATTAAATTGCTTTTACTGTTCGCCGTAGATTTATTGTAATAATAAGATGTACAATATACATATTTATGAAGCATACAAAGTCACTGCTTTTCTTAGAATAAAATTTAGATTTAGGAAATGTTTCCTTTATATTACTTTTTCAAAATAATGAGTGTTAAATTTCTCTATACATTCAGAACCAATGTATTGTTGATTTTAATCAGAAATGTAGATAAAAGAACTTTAATCTCATTACTTGAAAATCATGTAGTTTGTAACCGAATATATTGATGTTTTTACACAAAACTGCACAATCTTTGCATTGAATATCTGAGTGCCATTATTTGAATGTTTTACACAAACACGATGCAGCGCACGAATAAACTCTCTCACTTTACATATCCAAATATCGGAGTATTTGCTCACTGCAGACGGAACAATGAATTTCCCTTTTAACACTCTGAAGCAACCAGTGGATGCAGGTTGTTAGTTTTGGGGAGTTCAGGTAAAGAGGATTGGATCCTGTGTCAGCCTCTCTATCCCACTAGAAACAGAAGATCGAAGCTTCCTGATCGCCTTCTGCACCCGTTGATCACGTACCTCATGACGAGAGAGAGAGAGAGAGAGAGAGAGAGAGAGAGAGAGAGAGAGAGAGAGGGTGTGTGTGTATGTAGTTTCTGTAATTTTCTACTTATATATATATATATATATATATATATATATATATATGTGTGTGTGTGTGTGTGTGTGTGTGTCTCGTGAAGTTTTTGGTATCGCGTCTAGGAAGCGATGCTATGGGCGTGTTACAGAAAATTAAAATTGCTTATTGTTTACCTAAGCATCAAAGAAGGTACCTAGCTGTTAGCCGACTGCTGAAGGTCGAAAAAGAGGTAAAGGAGAAATAACCGACATCTTCACCGTACACTTTTTTACCACCAAAAACGGGAGGCCCTTGTCTAAGGAACCTTCATCCCATGAGGATGAAACCGTTAAAAAGAAAAAAATATTCTCTCTCTCTCTCTCTCTCTCTCTCTCTCTCTCTCTCTCTCTCTCTCTCTATATATATATATATATATATATATATATATATATATATATATATATACACAGATGTGTGCATGTACTGTATGTATGCGTGTCTAATGTTACCCTTAACAATGAACGGCTCTAGTGAAACACCAACTCACAGACATTGCCTCATTTATTCATTCAATCATTTACATTATATAATTAGCACCATAGATCCAGCAAAACGTCCCGAGATTGATTTTTTGGGTTACCAAGAATAGTTTCTCCATGGGACTCTTTTGTCTCAATATAATAAGTGTTATTTACTCGACTATAGTAGGTTGGATCCATTGCTTGAAAGGTTATGGGGTAAGCTAGCTCTAACAAAATTTCGTAGCTGGGAAATCGGAGTTTCCCCATTCAAAGTGATCTTATATATATATATATATATATATATATATATATATATATATATATATATATATATATGAAATACCTTATTGCAACCTTTTAACATTGAGCTGAGCCTGCCATGTATTTTTCTTGCTAATTGATACTAGGCTTAACTGTTATCAATATCACATTTTGTTCACAAGGAGAATAGGGTCACTTTGCACCCTCCCCCCCCCCCATCCGGGTTAAACTTAAATAGGCCTAAAATTTTCCATAGGATCCTCTGCATATGTTAAAAGTTATTCCCAAGAAAATAACTCTTTCCAACTATGAGTTGTACAGTAGTTGTAGCCCTTATCGTAAAGGGAGCCTATCCTATCTCCTCGCTCTCTGTACCGCATAATCAAAATGCAACTCACAGACACCTTACTTAAATGTGCAAAAAAAAAAAATCGCAGTATTTTTTTTCTTTGGGAGGGGGGGGGTGTCGGTTGTACTGCAACAATTAAATTACTCTACGGATAAGTTCAAAGTTTGAAAGCTTACTTTCAATATGGTAGGACCAGTATGCCCCCGCATTTTCGACATCAAAATTTTATGGCAATGATCATATTGTAAAAAATGAGAAAATAGTGGTTGTTATTTATTTTTATATACGTTAGTATCTTAGGATAATATTTTGTCGGTATTGGTGGTTGAAGGACTTTTTATTACATCTTAAGATCTGGTTCACCTCCTATACTACCTAAACATGTGATTTTAACGAGATTAATCTTGAACTTTTGTCAATACTCAACGTACTTCCATATCTTCCAACTAGTAATTAAAGAACAGTAGACACTAGTAATGAGGCAATGCTTTATTGTTATTCTATTTTTCTCAAAAGATAAGCAGAAATTTCTAATAACAGAACTAGAACGTTTACCAAATGCATAACTGATATCCAGAAACATAATTTCTTACAGATTTCTGGTATTGAAATGAAATGTCATAGTTCCATTTACGAACCTTGAATGGAATTTGCTGTTCTTTTAAGCCAATAAAAGTGCAGTTGTACCAGTCTAAGGTGATATGAAACTCATACAAAATAAACCCCATTTTGCACTTAACAATACTATAAATATATTACCCACAATCTGTTCAGTGATTATCAAAGAATCTTGAAGCATCAATAGTCAAACCAATGACTGTCACACTCATCCACATTTCCATCTCCTTGCATACAAAGAACATTAAATGTGGCAAAACAATACATGAGTAAAGTACAAGATAGTCTTTCAGTGACATATTAAGTGTGTAAGAGTCTTCATTCAGTCAGCTTCAGACTCATTTATGGCAAATAACTCCTTTTAGAACAGGCATTCCTCCTCCTCATCGTCTACTGCAGCATCATCATTCAGAAGACTATCAATTACTGGCATCATCATAAAGAAGATCATAAATTACAGTCAGCGGAAGGAAAAGCTCATCTTTTTTGAGTCTATAAGGGTTCAAGGGTCCTGCCGTTTAGCACAGAACCATGATCGGTAGGGTTGGGTACTTCTGGGAGAGGCTGGTGGGCTTGTTTCTATAGAGTATAGCAGTCTTGGTAGTTTGCCTTTCTTGCATGCTGTTTCAGCCTTGTGCTGCAGGCTGGGAGCATAGCCAGATCAATATTCACATTGGCACTGGTAACACCTTCCTTTCATTTTTCCTTCAACATCTAGTGTTGTAATTTATCCACCTCGTGGAACTGCCATCTCCCATAGACAGATCATGTGAATTCCTCCATATCATCCTACCGTAAGTCACCCAGTCTTGCAATGGTATTAACAAACTTTGGTTTTAGCTGCAAGGATTTCACTGACTAAATTTTTTGTGTTATTGAAATCACTGGTGGAATCACATTCACCGAAGTCCTGTAAAGACAAGAGAGCTGTATAATACTTTAGTGTGAGTTCCCCTGCAAGAACAGTTGTATTAAGTAGATGTTTCTAATTTCCTATCTTAGTGTCAAACAGAACAGTCATACTTTGCAAACTTTGGGGCATAATGCAAAAGTATGAAGAACACACCACTGTCTGAAATTTTAATCTGATGTATTTGTAGCGTGCCTGTTGTCCCTACTTGCAGTATAGAACAATTGTAGATTCAGGCTTTTTTTTTGTGTGTGTGTGAGTGGATGTCAGATCATGTAACATTTTTGTCTTCTCTACAACGGTTGATATCAGTTTGTTTGCTGCCATCACAAATGAGGAGGACATTCCTTTCCTTCACTTTGGGACCAAGTGATTTTCTACCCCATACTTTAAGCAGTAGTTTCACAAATTGGGTCTTGTTCTCAACATTTGTCAAGAAGGCTACCCAGTCACTGGTCTTTTTGTGCTGTTACATGACAAGATAATTTTGTCAACACAGCTTAATCTTTTCTTGTCTATTGATTTAATGCTTCTTTCTTGATGCATGTCAGTAATCATGATGGAGTTAGTTGTCCTAGGCATCATATCCAAAACTTTAGGACAGATCTGGTTGTAGGTAGTTGGTGCTTGTATCATAGAATGATAGATGGCATTGCCTTCAATAACTGTCAACGTCTCATGATCAGGGGGAAAGTGAGCTTCCTCAACATCTTATTTGAGCCAGTAGCAGCCACTGCCTGTTTTTGTCGCTTTATGTTATGAAAACATCCCTAGTTCTGAGACTGTTGATAACATGTGTAAGCTAATAGTATATGGACTTTCAAATCCAGCCTTAGTTGTCCCTCGTGTGATTTACAAGTGATTAAAGTTCAATGGTTCCTTGATGCTTGAATTGTGTCACATTGCTCTCTCGAGACATTAGGACCACTTTCTTAGCCATGCTTGCTATTTTTTTCAGTCTAAGTTGCTTGATGAGATCAAAGAAGTGATTATTCTTTTTCAAACGGTCAGTGATGACCGCCTCTTTCTGTGTCTAGCCAACTGTTTCCTGCAGTACATCTTTTTTAATTTCTATCAATACTGTTGCACACTGATGATCAGATTCTTTTGATTTCCAACACTAAAGTAATTGATGAAACTCTCAACACCCCTCATTGCCCTCATGAAACTGTCTCTACTCCTAGTTCCTTCTTGTGCACACAAATCGTGGTGTTGATGGCATAATTCACTGTTCAATGATATATCCGCCAGATCAAGGGTTCCGTGGAGGTAGCCTACTTGATATGTTCATGTATTGTCCCACCCTGCCCTGACAAGCTTGTTAGTTGGAGGTGAGCCATGTGATCCCAGAAGCAGTTAATGATATTTTGTATGGTTCACAAATGTCTCTTCCAATAATCATGGACCGAGCAGAACTGAAATTTTTCTTCTGTTGCACCAGGATGTTACGACTCAATGTTAGAAAGAAACATACTAAAAAATGCCAAGATCCGTGGATACTAGTGTCCTCCAATGTTGATTTCGGCATGGCATAAACTGCAAGAAAAGACACACCGGACAGTTTCGCCATGTTGCCCTTGCCAAATATTCTCTTCATACAGCTCATACTTAGACAAAAAGTGTGACATGCCGCCATTAGTCAGAAGCTTCTTTACGGAAGACTTTGTAGAGGATCCATTGGCAGAAATGAGCAAGGTGATCGTTTCCTTTGGGAGTACAGGGAAGACATCTGAAATTCCTGCCATTTGTAGGTACATATTCAGTAGAAACCACTTTACACATTCAAGCATGACCATATGACAATGCAGGAATCCGTCATAGTTCTTGCAAGTCATCACGTCATGTACAGAACCTGGAGCAATAAATCCAGTCTCCAGGAAGATATCAGAAAGCCCAGACCCTTCCATTTTCTTCCCACCATCTTGAGGTATTCACAGACAATGTGAAAGGTGCTCTTGAGAATAATGTGTTGTTTATACTTTTGGGGTAAGTTCCAAGTAAGTGGATACTCTTTCATGCATACACCTTGTGTGTAAGCTTTTTCAGCTTGTTTTAGGCACTTTTGAATAGTTGCTGATAACTTAACCCTGACCAACCTTGTGTGTAAGCTTCAGCTTGTCTTAGGCACTTTTGTACAGTTTCATAATCTGTGATTGGATGGTTTATAACAGGGTAGTATCCAATGATAGTTTGTACATCCTAATTCCAATCCCCCTTGGTAGCACTGTGGAGTCTGATAAGAATCCAGGCTTGGTAGTTTATCTTTATCCTTTCTTTTGCTTCTGGGCAACCAAGAATGGTTTTATTGATGCAAGAGTAGCTTGGGCATATTCTTGCGGTGACATAGCAATCTGGAAGGTCTGTTTGGGGTATCTCAACAATTTGTTCCCATGTTTGTGGGACTGATGGTAGCTGCAACTGTGTTCCTCTATGTTGGCCTCCTTCATCTTCCTGTAAAATAATCCTATGCACTGTGCAAATTAAATTTTGACCTTCAATTGTACTTAAGAATACTTCAAAGGTGTTAAACTCTGAGTAAAAGAGTGAGGGCTCTGATGAATGGATATGAATCTGTGATGAGGGAATGTGTGAGCATTTGTACGTTATGGTAATAGCAGTGTCCCGTTCCAGGGTAAACCTGCAGGTTTCACAATGACTGAAACTGTTCACCATTGTCAGTTGTTCACTCTTGAAGAGATGTCAGATCGTCATGCAGATCAAGATGTTCTTTGGAAGCTTACTTCCATTTGTCCTTTGTAACAGCAAAGCAGATGTCTTGTGCAAGTGATGAAACAAATTTTTGCCATTTAGTTGTGCAGTCCTGTGGTAGTATTTTGTTGCTAACTGGTGTTTAAATTACTTGCAAATAATTGTTTGTGTATTATAATTTAGTTTTGTTAGATCATAGAGTTCAGCTGTTCTATTCCAGGTTGCCTCTGTTAAGAAGTAAACAACTGTTCTATTATGTAATGGGCTAGGTATGGCAAAATTTTGCTGTAAACAAGTATTATGAATTTCTTGTCTATTGTTCCTTGTCTATTGTTCTATTGTTTCTTGTCTATTGTTCTCTTCTGCGAATTATAATGTTATGTCATGTTAAACCTGTTTAACATGGATGGACTAGGAGATGAAGACGAGGATGAGGGCATCTATCCCCAGCAGGTCCACAACTACAACAGTTCCAAAAAACAGTACATTACACATTAACAACAAAAGAGTACAGCAACAAATGTTGGTTGTCAGAATTCAGTTCATTGGACAGAACAATGCAACAAGTTCAAGGGCAGGAGAGTGGAACAGCACCTAGCAAAGACCAGCGAAAACAAGGTTTGTTTTTCTTGTCTTAAAAGGGGACATAGAGTATCCAAGTGCATAAAAAAAATCCATACTCATAAGCTAATTACAAATACTATCATTACCGATTTCTTCACACCAACGCAAAAAAGCTAACAAGTGCATTCAGTGTTGGTCATTAGAATGTTAACAGTCCACTCTTTCTAGTTCTGACAGCAGAGGCCCTTGGACAAAGAGTTGGAAAAGCTGCAAACATTCAGCTGTTCAAGTAACATTGATTAGGGATAGTCTAGCTCAGGAGTTAGGCTTAAAGGGTGAGAAAGTAAGAATAGAGATTACCTAAGCTGGCAGAGAAACACAGAGTGACGACTAAGTCATATACAGTGAAGGTGAAGTTGTTTCTTGATAGTAGTGTTCATCCCATCAAAGCCATTGGCATACCCTGTATTAGCAATGTTACTGAGTATGTGGTGCTAGGTGATATTCCTATGAAGTTATGTTTGAAGGCAAATGCATTAGATCACAAAGATAGTGCAATTGTCATACTAGTGTGTGTAGATCACCCAGAGATGCAAATAGGCAGCACAACAATGGCTCATTAATTAATAGTGAGAAAGATGCCTTGGGGTTGGGTAGTTTTTGGCCCAAGAAGCAGCAATGATATACCGTCACTCCCAATAATGGTAATGATTGTTGAAGTGTCTTCCTGTCCAATATATATTACTGATTTCTGGTCAACAGAAGCTATGGGAGTCAGAGGAGAGGAGATAAACAGACAATCAGAAGAGGAAAGATAAGAGATTCATCAATAAAGGTGAAAGGAATTTGGACCCTGCCTACCTATGGAAGAGTGATCTAAACAACTGGGTTCAAAAAGAGAAGCATCTACAAGCAATAGAAGAAATGATTGCAACTAATACCTGAAATAGCTGTACTGTACTGTATAACCAGTAGATGACAGATATGGTAGAATTGGGCTTCAGCAGAGAGTTATCAAAGCAAGAAATGGAAAAATACACAGGTCCAGTGTATTACATTGTACATCATCCAGTTATCCGCATGTATGAAAAGTCAACACCTGTCAAGATTGTCTTCAGTTCATCAGCCTCGTTTAAAGGGCACATATTAAATGAGTATTGGCTCAAGGGACCAGAACAATTATTTTGAAATTTTGGGTAAAGCCAGTAGCTATATGCACAGACATCTCCAAAATGTAGCACCTAGTGAGCATCCCATTGGAAGACCAGCACATTCAACGGTTTCTATGTTGAGTCTGAGAAGATGGTCCACCTAAGACATAGGTTAAAACGGTACTGACGTTTGGGGACAAACCAGCAGCTGCTATTCACAGATTAGTCTGCATAAGATGGTGGAAGAAGTGAAAGTCGAGCATCCTAAGGCATCGTTAACTCTGAAGCAAAATATTTACATGGATGACATCCACGACTCAGTTACCTCAGTGCAAGAAGGCAGACAGATGACAGAGGAAATTCATGCAGTACTGAAGTCGGGCAGATTCAAGATAAAAGGGTGATTATATATTTCTATGCTAGAATGCTAGACAAGCATGGCCATGATGTAAACAATACAGGTTCCTTTGCAGCAGAGGACAAAATTTTAGGAGTTGTCTGGTGAAGTTCTTCAGAAGTTTTCTCCTTCAGATTGAAGCAGTTTCAGGTGAAAAAAAAAAAGGGCTCAGGCATCACCGAGAGGAAATTAATAAGTCTTATTACCAAGATATTTGACCCTGTGGAATTCACAGCAGCATTCATCATCAGAGCAAAAATGGGTATGCAGAGATTTTGGCAGATAGGCATTGATTGAGATGAGATGCGGCCAACAGATGTTGCCAATGAATGGTTGAGTCTGTTCAATGAGATGGTTTGTCTAGAAAACATCACTTTCCCAAGATGTTTAACTCCAAAGGATGCCAAAGAACCACCCATGATGTGCGATTTTTCAGATGTTTCACAAGATGCATTTGGTCCATGCGCATATCTCAGATGGCCACTCCGTAGTGGGGCTTTGGGAGTGAGGTTTGTTGCGGCTAAATCTAGGGTGGCTCCACTCAAGCAGCTCACAATTCCCAGGTTAGAACTTCAAGCTGCTGTACTAGCCGGTCGTATAGCGATGTTAGAGAAATTTATGAATTTGGTTTAAATTGGTGTTAAAATGTACGGGGAAATAACTGTATATGATTTTGTATAAATTTGGCAAAGTTCGCTGTGAATGTATATAATTTAGTTTGTTTGATTAAATGCTTGAAATCAGCCATTGATAAGCATTTACACGTGATAAAACGGTCAATGTATTATAAGATGAATATGTTAGTTTATAAGGTCAATTTATTATTTATTAATTATTTGCATATATTTCTTTGTAGATCGAATAAAATAGTTTAGATCCGATTTGGAGGTCTTTATTGTTTCTTTTTATCAACGGCACAGGTAGACCTGTCACAATATAAGTCTTTTGAATTCTTTTAATTGTACGAGTTTTTTGAAAGTGCACCGCGCAAATTTTAGAAAAAGTGTCCGTCATATGTAGCACCATCTTCATATTTGCGTTTTTTTTTTTTTTTTTTTTCCTTTTTTTTTTTGGCGAAGCCATGTTGCATTTGCTTCAATTAGTCATCCAGCAAAGTAAGAAAACATATATGATTATTTCAGGTCATAGAGTATCATTGAAAAACGTTTAATGATCAGACAGGCACATTTTTTTTTATTTCGACAAATAGCGATTTTAGAGGGTGTGTAGATATATTTCAAAGGGTGTGGAAATTAGAACCTCAGATATTGCTAGTAGTGGCCCTGAAATATTGTATTGTAGGTAAAAGAATGCAAATCATGTTTGCTATATTTTGTTTTGTTTCATTGTTGACATAACAGTTTTGACAAGGAAATTGACGGTAGTGACTCATTGAAAAACCCTATAGCCAAGCTATCCCTCAATGAGACATGCAGTGGTTTTCTAAGTACATTTATACCCGAATCCTTTAACTGGGCAACCAAAACTCGTTTTTTAGCACATTTAAATGAGCTGTTGCATTTTGACTATTTGATACAGAAAGCGAGGTGTACCCTTACGTCAGGGGCTTTAGCTCATAGTTGGAATGAGTTATTTTCTTGGGAAAACCTTTATCGTATTCAGATTACCCTTGGAAATATTCCAAGCAACTCATATTTAATCTGTGGATAACGGAGGAGGAATGGGTTTGCGGTGACCCTATTATACTTTAGGACTAATTGACCTACGTTTTTCATATCTATTGGTAGAGAAAGGTAACAGAATTAAATGTCATTTAACGTTTGAAAATCTGAAGTGTTTATGGCTAGGTTTTCTTATTAAGTAACAACTTATTTACACTGTTTCCTTACATCAATAAATATTAAATAAGAATAGAAAGCCTAACTTGGCTGATAAATATGCATATTTTGATTAATATTTGCTGATAGAGACTCGTTGACTTTACACAAGAAAATCATATATTTTTGCCCAGATATTTTTGTACTATCCGAGAGGTACGGCGTAACCAGCGTTGCAGAGTATTCAGATAAAAAGAATAAAAACATTTGGTAAAGTTAAGTTGTTCCGAGAACATTTCTTCAGAAAATAGAAAAGTGAAAAATAATTTAATTTTGTGAAAAGATGGAAATTTTCATACTGTATATGATGGAAAAAGATTAAAAGGGAAAATTACTTTATACGGTTTGAGAAATATGCAGATTATGAGAATGTGTAATTTTTTTATTAGAATTATTTCCAAAATTTTGATTTATCCAAAAACTCGCGGTAAGATTAGGATTGTCTCTGAAACCATGCTACATTTTTGTTCATTCTTTTCATATTAGGCTTTGCAGAACTACCTGAATATACCGTTAAAATCCAACAGCAAAAGTGATTGAATTTCCCCCTCCTGTTAAAAAAAAACCCTTTTCATGTTTCGAAATCAATCCTCCATCCCCACACCGTGATGAAAAGTCTGCGGATCTTGTCATTGCATCTTTCAATCAGGTGTTCGTCAAACACAAACAGAGAGGAAAAGAAGGGGACATCCAAGGGGGAGAAGAAGGGAGAGTGCGAACGAAGCAAAAAGATAAAAACGTCGAGAGAGAGAGAGAGAGAGAGAGAGAGAGAGAGAGAGAGAGAGAGAGAGAGAGAGAGAGAGAGAGAGAGAGAGAGAGAGAGAACGAAAGGGGGAGATTGTAAGGAGTTAGGGTCGGCATTGATTCAGCTCCAAGCCATACTGCCCCTGACATTATTAGACGGATTTACGTCGGGCCGTTGAAAACAACCAGTCAAGTGTGAGAATTAATTATCCCCACTTCTCTGTATTAATGCTGATCAGCGTTGCTAAGATGGATTTGCGTTTTAGTGCCATGATCAAAGCAGAGAATATTCACGCGCAAGGATGACACGGGTCTCTTATTCTTATCAGTACTATGCGTGTGTTGAATTCCCGTCATCAGGAGAAGATCGGTATCTCTGAGGGTGATTTGCTGCGCACTCCTTTCATTCGGTTAGGCCTTGTGTATGTATGAATAGGTTTGATTTGCTCTCCTTCTTTTTTCCTTTTTTTTTTTATTTGAACTTTATAAAAGGTTGACACACTCATCTATTTTCTTCTCCATTTCCTTTTTCAAGATTCATTTTAGATTGTGAAACGTGGGTCAATAAGGCCTTTGATTTTCTTAGGTCATGTATTATTTTTCCATCTCATTACTATTATTTATCATTGAGTTGCTAAAATTTTCTTTCATCAGAAAAAGATTCTTAACCGTCTTTGGCCATACATATCGCTTATACATTTACATTAAACACAGAATCTCTCTCTCTCTCTCTCTCTCTCTCTCTCTCTCTCTCTCTCTCTCTCTCTCTCTCTCTCTTTATATATATATATATATATATATATATATATATTATACATACTATATATATATATATATATATATATATATATATATATATATATATATATATATATATATATATATATATATATATATATATATATATAATGTATGTATGTGAGTACAGTGTGTCGGTGTATGTGTATAAATTTTTACCTCATGTTGGGCTCGAACCCTAGGCCCTTCTAATGAAAGGCAAGGTTGCTACCAACCATGCCGCCTGAGACTCTAAATGAAGTCGAAAGCTATATGTTAACTAAACTTCAGGATTTACCTGATACCGACAAGTTTTCCCCGACTTCTCGAACCCACCAGGTGACACAATTTATACCTTTAAATTTGAATAACCCCTATAAATCAATATGGATGGAAATCAACAGAATATCATGCCTAAATAGAATTAAATTTCTACCTTTAAGTGGGATCGAACCCTACCCCTTTCAAGTCGATGGTATGAAACTGATATCTAACAAGGTAAATCCTGAAATACTGTTAGAACTTAGGTTCTAGTTTCTTTTATAGCCTTTGGTGGTATGGTATACAGCGACCTTGCCTTTCATTTGAAGGGGCTAGGGTTCGATCTCATTATGAGGTAGAATTTTTTTTTATTTGAGCACGATAGTGTTGATTTACATCCGCATATATATATATATATATATATATATATATATATATATATATATATATATATATATATATATATATATATATATATATATCATTACTTTCTAAGCTACAGCCCTAGTTGGAAAAGCAGGATTCTATGAGCGATTAATTCCAGTGCGACAGAAATCTTCTTAAAAATTTTGAAAACGATGTACACGTGGGAATATGAAGGCAAACTCCTAATAAAAAGGGTCAAGGAAGAGAGAAAACTCGTAATAAAACTGACGACAGAATAACAAGCTTGCCCTGGAAAATATCCTTTTGTGTGGTGTTCTCAATCATCTTCATTTGACCTTATTTAAAGCCTTTAAAGGAATAGCAGATTTGGATTCCGGGAGTAGGAAATGGAATCCTTATGAATTCCAGAGAAAATCAGTTCATTTGTGGTTTTCTTTCCAGCGCCTTTATAATGGAAAGGGAGGAACTCGTGATATAAGGGGAAAGGGAAGTTTAAAGGCTTGTGAAGAGGACATAGGCCCCCAGAGGGGTTGTATGGTGTTATGCCACTGAGGAGGGTATGGGTCCCTCGGGTTTTTGTTTGTGGGGCCATACCTTCAGAGGGGAGGGTGGATGTAGCTGTTCAGGGATTAGGGCTGAAGGAAGGGGAATTGGGCCAAAGGTCCAAGGAAGTGGGGAAGAGGCCTATTTTGTATGAGGGAAAGTGAATAGGGATCTTAGGGGTAACTTCCCCCCACCCCTCGCCTTCCACCTCTCTCTTCCTTTCCCCCATCCCAGCAAGCTATAATTGAAAACTCTAAAGATTAACAATGACGTGTCATCTCCTTTCCTGTGTGGGTTCTAAGGCAACACTAATCAGGAATAATCAGGCCGGGGATCAGAAAAGGCATTGGATCATATCTGCGAGAGGGTATTACGTGTTATAAGGGGATTAACAGTGTGCTTGATACTGTAATGATTCTGGAGGGTGTATGGGGTAGGCATCATATCACGCTATCACACGTGTCCTTATCTAATATACTGACGACGTGCGGTTAGAGATTGGGGATACGTGAAATGAGGTTTTGCCATATATAAATTATACGGTCGTGCGATGCTCTATCGATTTAGTGAGCTTGTATCCTTAGATGTCAGATATTTCAAAGATTACGTGAAATGAACTTTCCCCTTCATATTAGAGTTGCTTACTTTCGCATGGATGAAAGCTACGCATCCCAAATCATAATATTTCTAATCTCGATAGTTGAGTTAGTAGAGACGAGAACCAGTTTTAGAACAATATCATCCATTATTAATATTTTTTTGATAATGTTAAATTGCTTAGGTGAATAACTTTGGTGTTCACTTTCCGCAGAATACGAGTTGTGTGATTCGGTAAAACTAGTAAAAACATTTTAATAACTTTCGTTTAATCATTAAGCTAGAAAGGATTCGTATCAGATCGCACTGTAGTCTTTTCATCTTCCCTGCTCATTGAATACAACTGCATGAGTCCAGAAAATTAACTACATTCACTTTTGCAAAGTTGATTAGGGTTTCTAGAATATGTGAAGAAATTGATCTTACAAGTGTCGTGTGCTCTGTGTATTACAGCACGATTTATTCTTTTTCACTGGACATTATCCATGAATAGTTTTATAATGACGACCTTCATCTGATAAACAATCTTCGCGAAGAGGTCTTTGTGGGGCAAGTAATCCCAAACGTAAAATATCGGTGCCTTTGTACTTACGTGAATAATAGTTCTTAGTTGCTTTTCAGACTCTGCTCATTGGAGTGATATAAACACTAGTATTACCATGCGTTGGTAACAGATTTAGTACAGACTTAAATCTGTCTTTTAAAGTGGTTTATGTTAAGTACCCCGTTGTCCTTTTGTATGAACACTTCGTAGATGCAAATAAGAAGTTATTTGTTGTATCCTAATGATTTTAACGGCAAACAGAAGTCGCAAGCAGTCGATGCAAAAATATGTGGTTGTTATTCATGACACCAATCCTACTCTGCTTGATTTTAATAACGTTTTACATAGGTACTATACATTGAATTTTCACTATGCTGAACAATGCTTACTTTTTTGCCAATCAGCTCTTTGAGTGGATGATTATTTTTGAACTGTCAGTAAGAATGTGGATCAAATTCTTTCCCTATTCAAGGCTCATCTTCACCAATAAACTGTTTAATTGTTGCATTGAGTGTTCGAATCTCAAAAGATCATTCGTAGAATTATTTTTTGTATTAAGGTATTTCCGTCTTTTTGTTTCATATGAGAATTTTCTAGCCTTGTGGTGTTATTTCGTGTTTGGCAATCACTTTAAAAAGGTTAGGGATATTAAATACCTAATAATGTTTATTATTAAAGGGGATTGGCATAATTTTTGCGTTTGGAAATGGCTGAGGAAGTCGAAAATTGCTTTCATGTACGGTAATTTTTCAAGGTATTACGAATCTGTGAAGATATCTATCAACTCAAACAGCTGAAACTATGAATACTAATGTTGTAGGGGCAAAAACATAAAATTACTCATTGAATTATTTTCATGTGCATATATTTGTGACTGAATATGCAGTGTAAGTGTATGTGCAGTACTTTCAAGAAGTGAAAATAAAGTGTTACACCATAGCTTCAGGATATTTGGTGAATATCCCACGTGGAAACAAAGTTTTCAGATTAACGCCAACATTGAAACTGGGTATTCTATACGATACCCATGAGTAAACCTGGTATAAGGCGAGATGCCCAAGAGGAAAAAGGATATTATGGTATTCTGTATAATACTCGAGTTGCAACAGGTTATACTTAACAAAGCTCAAGTTGAAAAATTACCTTCAGTGCTAAGTCATCCAGGAAACATATTATGTGTCACAATGCCCAAGTAGAAACAGGGCATTGAGCTTGATGCTCAAAGGGAAACATGATTTGACAATATGCTCAAAAGGAAATGTTATGTGGCGCAATGGCCTAGTGGAGAGAAGGCATTTGGTAATGGTGATATATCTTGGGGGAAACAGGGTATTTGATGCATTGCTAATAAGAAACAATATATTTGATGCATTCCAAATTGGGAACAGGGTATTCCGTGCAATGCCTCTGAAACTGTATTCTCCATAATGCTTAAGCGGAAATCAGTTATTTGGCAAAATACCAAAGGAAAAACAGAGCCTTCGGTGTATTTCTCAAAGGGGATCAGGGTATTCAGCACAACACCTAAGTATAAAAATGGTATTTGGTGAGCTGCTCAAGTTGAAATAGTGTATTTGGCTGTAACCCCAAATGGAAAAAGGATATTTGTGGTAATGCCCAAGTGAAAACATTGTATTTGGCTTAAAGCATAGTGAAAACGGCTGTTGGGTGCAATGCCCAATTACAAACAGGGTATTTGGCAAAATGTCTAAGTGGAATCTCTATTCACCTGGATACCAGAATGGATGCGCAGGCGAAAATAGTGTATTCGGTGCGATATTGAATGGCAAACAGGATATTTTTTCACAATACCCAATTTGAAGCAGGGTATTTTTAGCAATTTCCAGCTTGAAGCAGGGTATTTTTCATAATACCCAATTTAAAGCAGGGTATTTTGAGCAATTTCTAATTTGAAGCAGGGTATTTTGAGCAATGTCCAATTTGAAGCAGGGTATTTTTAGCAATGTTCAATTTGAAGCAGGGTATGTTGAGCAATGCCCAATTTGAAGCAGGGTATTTTGAGCAATGTCTAATTTGAAGCAGGGTATTTTGAGCTATGTTCAATTTGAAGCAGAGTATTTTGAGCAATGACCAAACGGAAACGGTATATTCACTGCAATGTCCAAGTGAAACCCAGATGTTTAGTACGATCTTCAATTAGAAATGGTGTTTTGTTTCGTTGCTCAAATGGAACGGGTTATTCTGCTCGACGATAGAGAGAAAATTGATAAGAGGAAGGTAAGTGATTTTTGTTTATATGAATGAAAGAAGTCTACGTAGACGTCTAACATCAGTGACCATCTATTCCTCTCAGGTAAAGGGTTTGTGAAAATGTGAGCTAACGTAATAAAATTGGGAAATTTAATAGAACATTAAAACTGTTCAGTAATTATTTAATGTTTTACCAATGCCTGGTTTGTTACTTAACAATAAAATTTTTAGCCGGCATTTTTTGAAAGAAAATTATGTAACCTTATTTTCATTCTAAAAATATATAATCATAAAGATTTAGTGTTTTAATATCAATTCAACATGAATTTCCGGATTTCCTCATCTCGTTGTTTTGATATCGTTTTCTAACACACTTTCGCATTACATTTCCAGTTACACGTATTTCAACTTTTTTTCTGAACTGTAAATAAAAATTGGCACCTCCTCCATAGCTAACGATGTTTGTCCGGGACGAGAATAAGTCATAACCTTGGGGTTCTTTTATTACGCCATGAGGGTCGCCATGGAAACCGGAAATCATGGATGGCCTGTCTCGTGTTTGTCAAACTTTACAGGCACCGAGAGAAGCTCGTTGTGATATCTGCCAACAATCGGTATTATTCACTAAGCATTTTACACTGGCATATTCTACGTCTTATTTAGAATTCTTCATAAGTATAGATGTAGTTTTTACTTTTTTTGTTTATTATTATTATTATTATTATTATTATTATTATTATGATGATGATGATGATGATAATCATTATTATTATTATTATTATTATTATTATTATTATTATTATTTTCATTATTATTATTATTATTATTATTATTATTATTATTATTATTATTATTATTATTATTATTATTATTATTAGCCTATACCAAGTCTCCGGGACCGGGGCTAATTTTTTCCATCGACAGGGGTTTGGAAATCTGGAAACAACATTATTAGCTTCATTTATTTTATTAACCATTAATATCAGTAGCAATATTATTTCTTCTTCTTCTTCTTCTTCTTCTTCTTCTTCTTCTTCTTATTATTATTATTATTATTATTATTATTATTGCTACTACTACTACTACTACTACTACTACTACTACTACTTAAATCAACCTAGTTTGACAATGACTAATTATTTTCTATTTTGGTAAGTTTTGAACCTGTGGAAAGCATTACCGAAGAATAAAATACGTCATTCCTTCACGCATTTGACTAAAGTAAACAGTGTATGGAGTAGACGGACAAAATGTAAACATACATTGCCATTTCATGAAGATGTTAATAATTTCCTCAAAGGTTCCCTGACACTGCTTAGTGCGATTCCCAAACAAATCTCGGTATGGTTTGAGTTTTCAATAGACCTCCATACGCGCTCCCTCTTCCGTAGCGCCTCCCACGGCGCGTTCCGACCGAAGAGGGCTTACATTTACAAAAGGATTAAGCCTCACTGCCTGCCTTTTGTTACCGGTAGCCCCTTCACCCGCTTCCCCCTTACGTAGCCGCAGACATGCCCTCCGCCGTGTATCCTGAAGGTTAAAGAGCTAGAGGGGGATGGGCAAGGGCCTCCCTGTGTGGAAGAGCCACAGGGTGATTAGAAATAAGCGGGATTAAGGGGTAAGAATGTGGTATGTAATGAGTAAAATTATGCATATTAGGTTCCCTGAATAGGGCTGTGGGTTTCAGCAGCCAGCTAACATGGGATTGGGATGGGTGGAATTCTACTTGAATGGTAGATGAAAGGGGGTGAGCCTCGGTTGGGTGGGCGGGGGAAGAAGTCTTTAGTGTCTGTTATTGTTCAGGGATTTTGAGTCTTTGAAGTTTATGCGAATTTGAATATCAATAACTGGAAAGCATTGGTAATTGATTCATTCAATTTGTTGGACAGTAATATACACTCGCATTGTGTGTATGACCTTTCGCTCTCGTTCGTTAAAAACGTTCTCTTTTATGTGAAGGGAATAGAGCTTGGCTGAAACAAAAGTCTATCAGTTCACTTATTAAGTGGTTTTAATTGCTTGTTTATGCATTTGGGGTGAATAGGAACCGCGAATTAATGAAAATGACTTTTCTTTTATTGTTGTGATTTATTTATTCAGTCATTGCTTAACTCGATATGAATACATTTTCTGTAAATAAAATGGATAAATTTGATAACTGAGAAATAGGGAAATCGGAGAGGGGAGTCAGAGGATAAATCGAACGAGAAATAATCAAGGATTATCATATCTGTGATCATTTTCTCCCGTCAGCTAAATGGCCTGAGGTGCATAATACCTATTAGTCTAATCGTTTGCTGTAATAATTCAAGACCTGTCTTGAGGGTACGAGCAAAAAAAAAAAAAAAAAAAAAAAAAATTTAAAGTTACAACAAAAATTACGTTGAGATATTTTGTTGTCTGGTTCCATTATCCATAAAATGTCATCTTCATTATTTTATTGCTACAATTACGGGAAGACTCACAATACTTGGTAGTCGTTTTTTACACTACTTTTCTGACAGTTTTATCGTATTCAGGATGTCTCTCTGCTCTTTAGATTTTAAAGTTTTTAAGAAGCATAGCATTTGTAGAAAATTATTTAAATTTCTATTTATCACCGATTTTTATCTCTTTAATTTATATGTTTACCTCTTATATTTACTACATCATTTGGCTGGTAAATCTCCTATTGTATGATAATAATGTTAAAATCACAGTCTCGCAGGTAATTGAAATAGAATTCTCATACCGGAAAGATTTCTGAATTGGTCGTACAAGTCAAGGTGGAAATTTATGAAGGGATTATTATTATTATTATTATTATTATTATTATTGTTGTTGTTGTTGTTGTTAAAAGGAAAAATTTTTTCCCATTCTATAATTTGAAAAGCATATCCTCCCATCATTCACTACATCAAACCAGTGCTAGTACCTACTTTTCTGCTTTTGATTGACCTCCATGGTTGATATTTATAAGGTCAAAGACCTTCCTGACCTTGACAGGATCATCGTTGAGACTTAAAGGGACTTTGGTCAGATTCTTAGAATCGGATATTGCTTTCAATTACTTCAGTTATATAGAACTATTGCTGTGTTCTATGGTTAATTTTCTTTGTTCTATTATTTGCCAATGTCAAAAAGTTATAGTTCGTTGTAAACAAGATGGTATTGCAGCTGACCTTTATGTTTTATGGTTAGTAAAACTTATTGTTATTTGACATAACCTAGCAACAGTTATTCGGAATCATTGAGCTTATTTTATGACTTTTAGAAACAAAATTATTATTTTTGCTCTTTTCTACTCTTGATTAATAATATGCATTTTAGGATTTTTAGAAAATAAAATATTACCTTAATAATTGTAGTGCTTTTCTTATATAAATCAGACAATAAAATCTGCCTCGTTCATACAATTTTTGGTAAATAGTTAACATTTCTTAAGACCATTTTTATAGAGATGTAACTACCATTTGAAGAAAATTTGTCCTATTCTCCGTGTTTTTGTTTATTATTTTTTTTTTTTTAGATCAAGAAGCTTATTTTATTTACAAAATCTGAAGAATTTGTTTATTTGAAAAATATATGATTAAACGATAAAATTTCACTTGTTCCTTCTTGTGTCTTATTAAAAAAATATTGAAGTGTTAATTATTTTATTTTATTTTTATGTTTAACGAAGGAAGAAAAAGATTATTATGCTTTCACTATGCTTCCATCTATAGCATTGTCCTCGCATGAAATACACGTTAGCTCAAGTAGTGCATGCATTGTGTGGAATGTAGAATCACAGAGGTCTTCTCGGTTCTAATACCAACTCCTTCGGACGAATCATCTTTAATAACGTATGATTTCCGATTAAGGAATAAAGAGGCCTGATGAAAAGTGTCATGTATTAATGTCCTGCTGGAGCCATCGACGAGCCGCTGCTGTCATTGGCTAGACGTCTGCTC